>NW_026720420.1:0-9998 GCF_029784015.1 Lycium ferocissimum
AACCAACAACAATCACGGCAATACCAACATTAACCATAATATTTCCAACCCCAAAATACTTCATAAACATCCCTATGGTGTTTGTCCCATATTTCCATCAAATTATTTTATAACGATTTTCTGACTCATATAAAATAAATAAACCGATATTAACACAAATAGAAAAAGATTCATACCTTTCCCTTGATAATAATGTTATATCCTCACTCCTCCACCTTGAACTTAAGCCACAACATCTCAATACACAATTTTGTAGTCGCAACTATACGCTGTCTGGACCGGGATTTGGGAATTATACCTGGTTTCGGGCCTAAAAGTTGGTGGTGGAAGGTTGGGGAATTTTCTAGAATATTTGGGAGTGTTTGGACATGTTTGGTGTGAAAATGGGGGCCTCCCCTTTGATAGAACGGTCCGGAGTTACTGCTGGACAGCCTATTTTCCTTGCCGCATTCGCGCCCCGCACAGGCGCGTTCGCGCCGACGATTTTATTTTCTGTGCACGCCGTTCAGTAAAAAGGTCATAACTCTTGATCCCGATATTGTGTGAGGGCCCACGACCTATGGTTGGAAAGCTCTTTCAATTATCTACAACCTTTATACTTGGTTTTTTCCAAATTCTAAACTTATAATATCGGTTTGGCCCCTCCAATTCAGATCATCCGAAAATGTTTCCTTAAATCGCTCTTTTGGAAGTCTTATGCCCATATTTGGCTTATGGGTCCTTCTTAGGACTTGCTCAACTTTTCATGTACTACTCATATGTCTCTTCATATGTCCTTTATAAAACCCAGATGTGTGGGCCCCACTTAGCGTGCAGCAACAAGGATTTCTCATTAAGTGCTATATGAACCAATTCACTCCATATGGTCTCCAAATGTCATATATAGGTTATTATTACATTCTTATAATATAACCTTCATCCTGGACCCGGGCCTCCAAATTTGTTCAGCGCGTTCGCTCCTCGTAGTCGCGCGTTCGCGCTGTGTTGGCCCTTGGCTTTCTGCGCGTTCGCGCCACTCCCAGGCGCCTTCGCGCAGAGCGTTTTCCTGTTTGCCAGCCCAACTTGTAACGTCCATATCTCCTTACCCCGATGTCCTATTGAGGAGCGGTTTGTTGCATTAGAAACTAGAATTTCTAAACTTCACTTTAGACTTTTGTTTCATTTCAAAACTCTTAATATACTAAAACATATTCTTCTTCCAGTTAGACCAAAATTTTCGTACCAAACCTTGCCCAACTTTCCTTCAAAGCCTCGGAAGCTTAATTCCTTAGTTCATTGGTTTTCCAACCCTCCTATAGCCTGTTACGCGAACTCGGACTCTTGTAATCGTAACACGAGCACCTATGATCTTGCATCTTCTCGACAAATACTCCGATGTCTGCACTTGAATAGCTAAAGCCTAACGAATTTCAACGTACAGAAACTACGGGGTGTAACATTTTATTACCCTTAAGGCATATCACTGCATACTTAGGTACGGCGCAATTTTTCCCTTTGCGAGGGATTCAAATCATGGTCTAGAAATATCGTAGTTCATATTGGCGTGAAGTGCTCACTCGGGAGTTGTCTTCCATACTCTCTTCCTATGTCCGCCTTGTGGTACACTTATTGTCAATTTGCTTCTACTTCTTTTGATGCCTTCTTGATATGTGTCATACGCCCCAAGCTTGGCCTCGAGCCGATAAATTTCTTCTTTGGAGCTTAAGAACAGCATAATTCCTTTCAAGTCTAATATAATATGTTCTTCCCCCCTTATTAAGGAGGTCCTTATACGCACCAACGCAGTATCCATCATCCTCGATAATTACCTGCCGCCCTTCACGATCTTCTTACGGCTAGGGTTCCATCATCGTATGGTTTGACTTATCTATATTTTTGCTAGTTACACTCTTGTATCCAATCAGAATACTTATAAGGGTTAGATCCAATTTCAACGATTTCTTTTTCGTCTTTTCACACCTCTGTCTTTAATAACTAACGGTTTTCCTAGACCCATCAGTTAATGGGGACATCGAGATTTACCACGTCCTTTATGAAGTCTTTGTTATACTTTACTCCTCGTCTTTCTTCCCGACTTTACTTATAACATCTCTAAAACTTCTTACCCTGAGGATTCCTTCCTTCAACTTACCCTTAAAGTTTCTGACTCCTTATTTCGGCTAATGAACTATGGGTGAACTTTTTTCTAAGGGTTTTTGTCATGTAGCGAGTTTAAACCGCTTCGTTTTCTTCGATCTCTGCGTATCCTTCTTACGTTTCACAAATATTCCCGGCCTTTGTCTTGGTCACCAGCTTGTTGCCATCCAACGCGGTATCTTTAGTCATTTCCTTGAGTTCTCCCTTTGCTCCTAACCTTCGCGTGACTCTCACTTGATAAGTCTTTTCCCTCAGAACACCATCCTTTGATAAAGCTGAAGTAGCGCCTTGGAGTTTAACGTCAACCCCTACTCTCTTTGCGATCGGTTTATATTGCCGTAGTCTTTTGTGCTATTTATCCTAATATACTAATAATGGGGTAACACGTAGTCCTTTTAAAAAAAAATCTTTATATGGATGTCGTGTAAACTCGCTCCTTATGCATAAGATACCTTACTTAACAAGTGGTCCAATAACTCTCGTCATAACTTCATGAGCCACGTTAGATTAAGTGTGATTCAAAACTTTAACCTCTTCGTAACTCCTTGTTACCCCTTTCGTAAAGCATTAATAAACTTATGTTCACGGGTCGTACTTAATCATATATCTATTCCCCCCATTTAATCATAATGACAACTCATTAATAAAACACTCTTGAAAGTTTTGATCAGCTCAAGTTTCGCCCCAGTCCAACCAGCAATATAAGGAGTAATATATAACAACGCAGAGCCCGAATCAAGCAATGAATACACATCATAAAAAAAATATTGATGATATACCTGTGATAACATCGGGCGAAAACTCGGGTCTGGTTGGCCGGTCAATGCGTAAATACGGTTCGAGGACTACTTGCCGGACGCTCTCCCTCATGTCACACCATAATCCGATAGGGTGTGATGGGCACCGACCACTTACCTAGGGGCGAGCGAACGCCCGACACTCGTGACACTCATAATCATATTGGGCCCTCATAGCATAACATAAGTACATAGTGAAAGATTTTCAGAAAACAAACTTGCTTTTCATCTTTTTCAAATCAAGTAAGACCTGTAATCGTATAAAACCCGTAAAATAATGCATTACAATACATCGGCTTATGGAGCCGCTTACATAACTGACATACTACATACACGACATTGTCTGCAAAGTCTCTAACATGGAACATGAAACCATATCACAATGCTCTAACTCTAAACACTGGAGAAATGGAGCTCGCCAATCCCGTGGAACCTCTTCTCGCTAATATCTTCAACTCATACGGGTGTACGCGCGGCATGAAACGCCCGAAGAGAGGGGTCGTACGGAATATGTACCGAGTATGTAAAGCATGAAATACGAGTAAGCAGGATCATACTGAAGTAAAGAGTACAGAAAATCATAAGACTTGCCTTCGAAAACATATATCATGCATGTCAATGTTATAAAATCATCGTAGAAACATATAGCGTGTCCCGGCCCTCTAGCGAGGGACTCGGTGAGTAAAATCATAATATACATATATAAAGTGTACATATAACGTGCCCGGCCCTCTAATGAGGGACGCGGTAAATAAAATCATATCATCATCATGCATATACGTATATATATATATATATATATATATATATATATATATATATATATATATATATATAACGTGCCCGGCCCTCTAGTGAGGGACGCGGTGAATAACGTGTCCCGCCCCGCTAGCAAGTGACTCGGTATGCCATCCGGCCGCCATCCCCATCATCACATCATCATATATATATATATATAACGTGCCCGCCCCAGCGAGGGACGCGGTGAATAATGCAATGGAGTCGTGCACGAATACATGCCCCGGACCGGACGCGATGAAGGACATATTGAGGCTGGCACGAGCAGAGTAGCGAGAAACCAAATGCAATTAAAACATCTCAAAGACTCAATGAAGTAGTCTAAACGGAATGTCATTTGAAAGTCGGACAATAGTTATATCAAATATCTTTCGGAAACATAGCATACATCATAAACGTATTAGCAAAACCATAGGGATCATAGTCATATTCAAACCCTAGGGATCATAGTCTTATGCCAAACCAATCCGAGTCCGCCTCGGAAAGTTACAAACCTTATTCACTTTAGAACTTTCTACGAACAAATCGAAGCGATCCGAGCCTTTATGTGAAAGTTACAGACGTTCGTAGTTTCGGGATCGTTTAGGAACAAAACTCTTTTTGAAAATAAACTTTTATGCAACTTTTGAAATTTAGTCATGCGAAAAACATAAAGACCATAATTTGACTACATTAAGAATACGAATATCAAGAAACAAATAAGGACCATAAACATGCTCGGACCGCAAGAATAGAGTTACCTCGAAACGCGTGTCATAACTTACTTTTTCAACTACGACATGCCAAAAGAAAGAAAGAATGGGCTTTACATACCTCGTCCTCTTCCTAAGATAGTCCAAACCTACGTCTCGACTTCTCGAAATCTACAACAACGTCATTAAGCATCACCAATTAGTCATAAGCACCGAAGGATCCAATTCCAAACCATCATTTTATCTACAAAAATTTGGGCAGCATTTCCCCTATAAATACGACATCCCCGAGAATTCAACTCGGCCAAATCTTCAACAACAACACCAACAACCATATAAACAACATCAATTATTAATTTCGAATACGATTCTAACATTAATAACTCCTTTATACATAATTCAACAACATTCGTTTATATTCATTTCAACTACATATATTCAAACTAGCATCGACGATTACATGTTCAAGCACCAATCCGAAACCATTCATACGAGATTCAAGAACATTTCAAACAATCCGCTCAATGATCAAACAAGCCAATCCAATACATGCTTCTCACCCGAAACCATTCCAATTCAACAACAACATTGCCAACACCTTTCTTTCTTCCACATTCATAAATTATGTCAACAATACATGCGTTTACAACTTCATTTTCATAAATTCAAGAAACCATATTAAGATCACATTATCTTTCAATTCAGCCCATACAATTATAACCTTAACTTGGATCATTAAAACTTCATTTTACATCATGGAATTCACAATACGACAACCAAAATACTACATCACATTAGTCCCACATGCCTACACCAAATCAGCCCATTTTCGGCCACAACAACAACACACAAATTCCATGGTTTTCATCCATTTCTACACATTACAACAACACCCAAACATGCTAAATACAATTAGTTCATCACTCCTACACAACAACACACACACACGGCCACAACACAATACCCTTAATTTCATGAATTTCATTCATCTCCACATACTACGACATGCACAAACCATTCATAACATATGAAAATAAAAATTAAATCTCACCTTTTCCATGTAGCTTCACCACTCGGCTAGGCCTCCCATATGATATCAACAAATGATTTACTCGCTCCAACAACTACTCCACGTTAAAGAGGACCTTCCAATTGATATGAAAGCTAGGAGAAACAAATTTTTCTTGATCAAATTTTCTTGGAGCTTATTCGGCCATAGCTATGGTCGAATGACTCTCTCTTGCTCTCTCTCAAAATTTCTTGAACTTTCTTGAAGTGAAAATAATGAGCATGACTTAATTAGTCATCCAACACTACATATATATTTCATACATGTGGCCTATGGCCCACAAGTCATGTGCATGGCCACATGGTCATTTTTTTCATTTTTTTTTTCATGAAGTTAAGTTTCCAAAACTTCACCTTTGGCCCCAAATTTTCATGAAATGTCTAACTTTCCATAATTCATTTTTGGTCCATATTTCATGAAATATTAGTTTCCATAATTCCACTTTTAACCCTAAATTTTCCTTAATATTTCCATCCAATAAAATCATAAGCGACTTTGTGCATTAAAACAAAATCGGGAAATAGCCTTTGTCCACAACTTCCGCAATTTACTCGGAATATCCCGATGTACGAAATGCGGGATATAACATCCTTCCCCCCTTTAGAACATTCGTCCTCGAATGTTCAGCTAGTCGAATCGGGTCTTAAGGGTCTCGGGTTTCCTTTATCGCCATAGCATGCAATCTCATCTACCAATCATATTTCTCTTTCATCTTCTTCTCGTGCTCGCGAGTCATTTCCTTTCCGTTATCATTCCGCCTACTTGTACCTCGAATGGAAGCTACGTCTTTAGCACGCAACCTCCTTGCCTTATGTACCATGTAGCAAAGCCTAATATATCTCGGGTTCAACTTTTTCTCGATTCCTTTGAAAGACTTTAATTGTCACTTGACCTTTTGCTCTTAGTCTCTATCCTTGGAGTCGGTTGTCAAGTAGTGATGAAGTCCCCTCAAATAATAACCTCGCTAGCCGCTCCCGCTTTAACCATCCTCGGTCCTGGTACGAGTCTAAAAGGATTGACATGTACATCCACCATCTCTTTTTAGTGACCAACTAGTTCGATCATCTTGCTTAAATCGTCTTACAATCTTTCTTTACTCAACTTGTAACATTTAGGCACATTATCTCATGACTCGTTCCCTTGTCTTGATCCGAACTCTTTTATCGTTCCCTTGCTCAGCATCTTGCTCTTAATTTCTTGTCACACGTGATGTTGCGATCTTTACCCGAATGTACGAAGTGGGTCAAATTATTCTAAGAACCGCCTCAACGTAGCTTCACTAATCCTTATGTTTTACTTATCTTTGCCTCTTATCTTACAACCAGCATCGAGTAGATCTTTGACTTAACCATAGCTATGTTTTGTTTGTCCTGTACTACCCCCTCGTTCAACCAAAGTTAACCATCTTTGCATCTTTCCTTAGTGCACCTAAAATTCTCGTAACCATGTTGCCATTGCTGAGTCCAAACCGCTTTCTTTCGGCATTCGCTTGGTCTTAGCCCTAGCATACAATACTCATAAGTAACATAACATGTTCTAGCTACTGTCTACTTGTATAGGCATATTCACTCTAGCCACCACTCTATTGCTTCCTTCTCCTTTTGGTTCATACCTACTCCACATATGCCCTTCCGTACAAACGTTCCATAAGCTAGCCTAATGTCTCCTACTCCTTTCCTTTTGTCATATTCTCCCTTTTAAGTCTCATCCATTTCCTAATATCACGTTATTTAAGACCTTACGATTAATTCTTACGCCATCTCTATTAGTCCCGACTTCTACCCCCTTTCGCCGACTTTTAGATCTTAGCAACTTGTCTCCGCAAAGAACTTTACCTACGGCCCAAGCATCCGTATCCCGGACATTGTAGTATTGATTGTCTTCGTCTTACACTTACATCTCTCTCCTCGCTTCCCCCTTTAGGGGTGTACTTATACCATTGCCCGATTATACTCCGCCCTAAATCCGTATTTCCAATCTTAATTAGGCGGCGCTTTTATCCCGACATTTTGTTCCCGTTGCCGTTCGTTTACTCACTTTCTTTCTTTCCAAATATCATTGTTTTAGGACTTTCGAGTTTAACCGTGATGAAAACAACATCCGCTTGCCTTATAACATTCGTGCCATTTATATTTTTCTTCTCACTTGAACTTCGTTACCTTGTCCAATTAATGTCTTAGTATCTCGCCACGTTGTTTCCTGAATACACATGTCCCTTGATCTAGCCATGTACGGGATATCTTATGCATACTATGTACACATATACTCTCTACTATCTTGCTTACAAGGTGTCTTCAAACACTATTCCAACTCACTCTAATCCTAGAAGAGATCCAATTCTTTATCGGTCAACTACTCCGTTCGCGCGATCTCTTGGTTTCGCCCTCTACCCGACTCTTAATCTTCCTTAGATTAATCTCACTTCTCATTTGCTTCTTACGTCTGAATTTGTAAGACTTTTCAGAAAAATTCCCAGGGGGTCACCCATCTTAAAATTGCTCTCACCCAAAGACGCTTAACTTTGGAACTTTGATGAAATACGATGCTTTAATGCTGATATGATCGCGTCCACTTCATCGCATGACCTTCTGCACATAATCTGGAGTAAATTAAAGCCTTTACAGATTTTGACACGCCCTCATAACACAATTACTATTTTAGCCCTCCTTTGGTCCCCAGTATTCGCTTTTCACCTGTGGATATGATTACTTTTCGCCTCTAAACTTCCAGGATCCCCGACGTAAGCGATGAACTCACTTTGACCGTAGAGTACTTATAAATACTTGGTTACCGGCCTTTGGATTCCTGCTCTTATTTTACTTCGTTCCTCACCCTTTCTGTAACCGGGTCTTTCACAGTTCCGTCACTTTTAGTACTCGTATCCTTGGCTGCATATGTCATGGCCTGTCACTACACTGTTGTCTCGCTTTCTTCTTATTTTCTTCTTCCAGTTACCCTTTCTTTTCCTTCACTCACTATCGTTTCCGTTATTACATAACCCTTATTCCGGACTTTCCCCACAGAACTTAATAAGTCCTACTTATTCATTTTGTAGCTCACTTTACCATTTCACACTTGCCTTTATAGCCTAAGGCTCGCATAACACGTCATAGCTTGGACCACTTCCTCACTAGGCTTACTTATTTTACGTAACAATCCTCACTATACCTACATTGTGTCCTATTCGTAACCACTCCTGTAACGCAACACTTATTACCCCTTTTCTCTTCCTGATCCACTTCATCCTTAACGTTTCATGAGCTGCCTTGTCCGTATATTCATGCCCGTCACAATTCTTTTCCCCTGTGCTCTTGGTCTTAATCGTACTATTACTTCTTTTAACTATAGGCTCGTCATAATTCGTCCCTGCTTGTTCATTTAGTCAGCATCTTAAATAACACTCCGTCATGACTTACCAACCCCTTTTTTTTTATCGTCTTTTAGGGCTACAAGTTCTTTCCAAATTCTTTTCACCGTGTCGATATCGAACTTCTAATTATTGTTGCCCCCTACTTCCGCAGTAAACTTCTTTCTCGAGGTCGGCCGTGCTCGTAATTTAGTCAAATTTTATCATTACTATTGGCACGACCCCTTTTCAAGACATATCACAAGCCTAAATCTCGTTCTTTCTTTATTTCGGAGAAAATTTCGGCGAGTTTTCCTGCGTAATTGTTATCATCTCAAAACACACAGGAATACCAACAATGCCTCGCGGGGCCAACGTATATATATGCATATCATATCATATCACAGCCACACAGGGCTCCCAATATCATCAACAGTACAAAAATAATGAACATACCACTTATGCCCAACTCAATCGACATCTGTTACACTTTCTTATTTACTTTCTCTTGTGGTCTTCAACTCGTATTTCAATCGTACTTCGATATCCTACCCGACATATATCTTTCATACCTTTGCTTACCTGCGTACTTCGTAGCTTCCAATGTCGCTAGTCGCTATACCGCCGACATACATTTCTCTCCGCTAAAGTCAAGGTCGATTGTCGGGAATCTCATTTTCTATAACCTGGCTCTGAACACGATCTAAGATGTCAAGAAGAGTAACCATCCTAGATATTGCAGCCTCCATTTATAAATGTGGCGCGCTTCACACCATAAGCAGGTGTACACCCGATCTTATTAGGGTGTGATGGGCCCGAAACCTTAGGCCGAGCGAACTTCGACTCTTCTTGCATACGAGAATCACGCCAAACTTTTTAAACCAAATGAGATAAAATACATAGCAAAATTTTCGGAAATATTCTTTCGTAGCCTTCAAATCGAACAAATTTATAATCATACAAAATTCAATACATAACACGGACCGACATATCGATTTGACGAAGCCTTACGAATCGACAACCAATACCCACGACGAGCGTCTCGCAAAGTCTCTAACATACATCCGTAAATCATAACAAACAAACTCGATTTCGCACGCTCCGGGAGAACGGAGCTTGCCATCTCTCGCCGGAACACCTTCTATAATAACTTCACTATC
>NW_026720421.1:0-10039 GCF_029784015.1 Lycium ferocissimum
TGCTATGACACGACATGATATGCTATAAAGACATGATATGATATGATATAATATTTGGGATATGATATGACATCTTTGACAAAACGATATGATTAAGTTCTATTTTCTATGCCTACAAAAAAACTTTTTTCTTCTAAAAGGGAAAAGAAAGCAAGCATGGCATCGGGCTTGAAAAAGGTATTCCTATAAAAGGGTTATTTTCTAGTTCCTTTATATATTTTGACCCCTGATATTGTTACTCCTTTCTTGCCCCTTTTTGTATTACTTTCCATGCCTTACATACTCGGTACATTATTTGCGCGTCCTGCTGTGGCCCTTGCGTTCCATGCGCGCGAATCGGCGGGTGGAGGGAAACTTGCCCCCCAAATTTTCATCAACAATATTTGAAAGGGGCCCGGGTTTTTTCCCGGAGCCTCGGTTCTTTGGTACTACTTTGTATATATGTATATATTTTCCCGGGCCGACCGTGCGGGCCCCCACATGTATATTTTATATGCAGGGGTCTAGATAGATATGTACGGTTATATTTTTTTATTGATGGTCCTTGTTTTGTAAAAAAGGGGGGAAAACGTTTTTAAACCTTGTTTATATTATGAAATTAATTTAAAGTGACAAAAAAAAAAAAATACGGTGGTGTTAAATACGGCCCACTTAGTGACGAATACGACATGAGACAAGGGTTTTCGGTACAAGTATGGGTCCGTCGCGGCCTAGTTGGGTCGTGACACTAAAAATTGATATAAAACACGGCCCAAACATTCAGGAGCCGCTTACGGGAAAATACCCGCCGTACCAAAAGTTTTAACCCCTTAAAACCGTACATGTACTCGACTCGGCGGCGCCCCGGGGAACAAATGGAGTTTCCAACTCAGGCCACATCTTCTATAATAACCTGGGCCCAAATACTTTTCCGCGGCAAAACGCCCCCCAAAAGGGGTTGGGTAGGGAATAAAAATGCGAGTTTTAAAAATTTTCTGAAAAAAGTACGAACTATTTTTAAATAACGGGCCCCTAAAGAAAAATACATTACACAAAATCCCGAAGGGCATATTTTCGGACACAAATCGTACATCATCCTATATGGGAAAGGGGGTAGGGAAAGAAAACGAGTGGTTGAAACAAAATCTTTTTTTACAATCACTTTGCATGCCGGGGGTAAAAAAATTTACGAGTCCCAAATTGATGTACCCGACCGGCCCGGGTGCAAACGTCGGAATGATTATGTCATATAACGGACGAAATAGGGAAACGTCGAGAATGCTCGAATTTTTGGCTATATCGGAGGGGAAATCGAACATACGAAAGGCTCGAGGGATGACATATTGGACAGAATCGAAATGCCTGAAATGCTCGAATGATGTCTATATCACTATCTCTCGTCCCGGGCCCCCGGGTGGGGCAGGGGGAATAAACTTTCTCGAAATAAAAATCATAGATCACAATCGTAATTTTTCCCCCCTTGGGGGAAACCTTGAATAAAATCATGTAAAAGAAATCATTTTCATATATGCAAATAACGTGCCCCTTTGTTAAGGGACTCGGTAATATGGAATCATGCATATGGGAATGAAACCAAGTATACATAACGTGTCCGATTTCTTTGCGGGTCTCGGTGAATAATCATTATATGCCTCCCCGGCCCCAATCCCTATCATCGAAGCATTCGAATAACGTTCCCCTTTGGAGAAAAGGAGGGCTGGGTGAACAATGCGGGGGAATCCAGAGAACATGTCTGGCCGGGACTCGGTGGTCAGAATCATGCGTAGAGCCAGAACATAACATCCCGGCCGGGCCCGGGGTAAAAGATACTTAGCCATGCACGAGCGAGTCATGAAAAACCTATCACGTAAATCCGGACTCGATGAATCTTCCTTACCAACTTTCCGAAGGCTCGGGCGATTTTCAATTCCGGATTGGTATCGGAAAGTTAGGCGTTTGGGAATCGGAAACCTCTTAATTTTTTAAAAGGATAAAGAAGTAATGAAGAACATTCATTATAGAGCATACTCGTATTAAAATACTCGGATCGGGACCAACCCCAAATACACATGGAATACTTATATGGCCCGGCCTTGGGAGTACTAATATCGGAGTTATCATATCGAATGTTACCAAAATGTTTAGATGGGAATACGGGTGTGGGAACATATACATGGGGAATATTTTTTTTTTGAATATTATATGGGAATACTTTGGGAAGTTTTACATGGGAAATTATACCGAATATTCAAATCGGATTCGCCCAAGAAGCATTTTTAATGGTAAGGAACTCTATCGAGTTGGGTCTTATATCAAAACGGAACAATAGTCAAAAGTTTCCCCTTTAAATTTTCTTACGGAAGTAAGGCAAATAGAACGATTCAAATTTGGTCTCGGGTATTGTGGGCCCACCTCGGGTCAAAAGAGGTGGGGTACCAATTTTCGTATTTTTTCACTTCATAATATCATTCATGATAGTTTTAAGGGAGTCGGGTTTTTGTTCAAGTTCTAGGTATTTGAAAACCCGACCCTTGGACATAATTGGTCCAATTCCCCGGGAAAAAAAGGGGGAAAATTTTGGACGTGGATTAAAAATAGGTTGTCCCCAGGGTCCCAAAATTTAAGCCTAGCATATCTAGGACATGCCAAGAAAAAAAGAAAGAAAGCCCACATTTCCTTTTGCTTCTTAAAAATTTTTCCAAATTCAAATCCGTTTTCCCCAAAAACAAATTCACGTTTACCCCAATTTTTAATCATAAAGCTTTAAAAATTCAATCTTAACCAATACTTGTCTCCCAAAATTTGGGCGGCATCTCCCCCATACATATAACATCCCGAGACTTAACTCGGCTCCAAATATCAACAACCCAACCAACAATAATACCAATAACATCGGCGATCGAATTGAAACGCATTCAACAAAATTGTCCTCTTTTCTATATAACATGTCAACTTCCCAAATAACTTTGCTTTCCAAACCAATATCAATGTTTTCATATTCTTTTGCTAATCAAGATCATTCCAACACAATTCGGAAGTAAATTTTATGTCCTCTTACAAATTATTTGCTAAATATACAAAAATTCCCAAAGAAATAATTCATCCAAACCTCCGTTCTTCGACATAAATATTCATAACACGTTTTTTTATCTCCCAAATTCATTAACGACAACCTTTTGCCCTTGAATTCATTTTCATAATTACATAAAACTAGAATAAAATCCTTTTAATTTCCTACAAAAAATTAACAATAGGTTTTCGTACCAACTTAACCATTTTTTCCTTTTCATCCTTTTTAACGGGCCAATTTAAAATCGCTATTTTTTCCCTTCTAAAAGGGTTTAAAAATTTAAATAAACTTTTGAATGAAAAAAGGGGCCTTATCCATACCTTAAAAAATTACCACCCCGATCACTCTCCTCCTTGGTTGATTTTTAACTCAAAATTTAAAAACGCGGGGTACCCACTTTTCCCTTCTGGGCCCGGGATTCGGGGCTCGGATTTTGGTCCCAAAAATTAATTTTTTTTCTCCCAAAGGGTTTTTTTTTTCTCTATCTCCCCAATTTTCTGGGTTTTTCCGGGTCGAAAATGAGGAGGAAGTGCCCAAAATATCACTTATATAACATGGGGCTGGGCACCCCAAACCCCGGGTTTGGGCCGGGGGTTTCCAACCCCCGGCCTTTCGGACTTAAAACGTTCATATCTCCTTGTCCGGGCCCTACCTTGGATCCCCGACCTTTTTGGTTGGAAAGCTAATTCAATTATCTACAACTTATATTTCTTGATATTTTTTCCCAAAATTCCCAAAAATAATACCATTTTTTGGAAAAAGGGGCCCCCGAAAACATTTTTTTAAAAATATTCGTTTGGAGGGCCTACTTTGATTTGGCCCAAGGGGCCTTCATGAGTTGTGTTTAACTTCACATATGTGATTCATATGACTTTTTGGGTGTTCCAAAAAAAAAAACTCGTTGTGTGGGCCCCACCTTGGCTTACAAATAATCCGAAAGTTCAAAAATACGGGGTCTGGCTTATCAAATTGAGTTTAAATTTGTAGCAACCAAAAGATTGTCAAATTTATTTTTTTTTTTTAGGAAGCACGTGTCACGCTCTGGGGAAAATGCGGGATATAACGGGCGGGGCCCTGTCCCTTTATGTTTGTTTCGATTTGTTAAGGGGACGTAGTCTACTTGGGTCTGGGGCATGTGTGCGTTCGTTTATTTTAAAATTTCGTCTTAATGCGGGTTTGTTTGTTATTATGGCCAAGATGGGCCCAATTTTAAAGTACATGTGTATGTAAGGGGCGTGTATATTGCTAATCCAAACGGTTTTGGGTGCGGCCTAAATGGGGTATGTTTGTATATGTTTTATATTCGGCGATGTGTATTTGGTCATTAAAAACGATGTGACATTGTTGCCCTGTGACCGGGAAAATAATAATTGCTTCCAATTTTTTTTAAAAAAAGATTAATATGAAATATTGAGGGAAAAATTTGAAAATACGATTCGGCTTTGGGAGTTTGATTGGGGTGTTCGGATAGGACCCCCTTTTACCCCCAATTTGGGTCGTGAAAAAATTTTGGTATGGGTGTGTTGTGCCCACTCTATAAAGGGGAGGCAAAGGGACATTTAGGGTGTTACCTTTCTTTGGATTTTAAAATTTCGTGCGATAGGGGCCAGAAAGTGGGAAGCAAAATAATTTCCCACTAACCTTTGTTTTTTTTTTAGGGACGGTATCAAAAACGGGTGTTTGATGCGGGTTTCCCCTTCATAGGTAAGAAAGGGGTATGAAAGATGTATGTTGGGGGAAGTCTTTTTAGTATGATTGAAATATAAATTTAAAAAATTGAAAAGGAAAGAAAATAGGAAAATGCCTGGTGCCTTTTTGAGTTATGTATGAAAAGGAAAAAGCCCCGGCATATTCATTTTTTTATTTGGGGTTTTTACCTTTTGGGGCCCTATGCTACGATATTTTACGTACGTATATATTTTATTTTGGGGGGGCATTGTTGGTTTTTCCCTGGTGCGGGTTTTTGGGATAGTAAAATATGGGAACCTCCCTTGAAATTTTTCCAAAAAATTAAAAAAAGGAAAATGAGTTTAAGTTCTTAGCATGTCTTGAAACCCTTTTAGATAGAGTAAATCTATTATGTTGGTTTAAAAAGCAAAAGACACCCCCTTATCATTCGTAAAAAACCCCTTATTTTGGAAATTCTATTTAAAAAATTATATATAAATGACAAATTGGATTTTTTTTTGAACGGCCCAAAATATATTTAATCACCTTTGCTTTAAAAAGCCTATGTTGAGGGGCAAGAATGCCCAAGATTAATTTCACCTTATTGGAAAAATACAAAGCATATGAAAGTAGTTGGGAATTAAATGGTTCCACCACTCCTATATGTATATGGAGCTTTTGTGAATTAAGTACAAAGGGAATTACGCAATGTTTGTCGGACTTTATTTTCCCTTACCTAAGTGGTTGGAAGGCCTTACGAAATTTTTTCCCGGGTTGATGATTGATTGGAGTGGGAATTTCGGGAATAAAATTTAAACTTGTGGTTGTAGAATTAGACATATAGACGAAGGTAAGTATTGAGGATTTAGAAAAGGGGGTGATACGGTAATTATAGGGTTGGGGGAAAAGTGAAAGACCCCTTTTAATCGGGGGGGGGGATCGTTTCAGAACTTTTTTTTTAAAAAAATTATTCCCCCCGGCTTGCCTAAAATTCGTGAAAAAGGTCGTGTGGGGCGGTTGATGCGATTATCCGGAACTTTAAGCCCCTAAATGCATTAAAGTTTTGGGTTAAGCGTGCTGGGGCCCGGGAACACTCGGGATGGGTGCCCAACCGGGAAATGTCTAAAATTTTCGAAATAAATAAGACAAATGGGAAATTTGGGGTAATCTAAAGAAAATTAGAGTATGTGGAATGGTTCCCCGGCTTTATAGGGGTCGCGTGATTTGCAACGGATTACATTGAGTAAAGGGAAAAAGGAAAGGGGTGCAAAATTAAGAAAGTTGGAACAAGTGATTGGAAATGTCTTAAAAAAATGACAGAAATATATTTTTTGTATGTGTGGCCCCCCCCCTTTTTATTTTTTATGTCAATCGATGGGTAACCCAATAGCTAGTGTTGTAATATATGAAAGACATTAGGTGGGGGGTTTATGAGAAAAAAAACGAAAGGTAGGGAAGAAAATGTTACGAAAAAAGCGTTTTGGGGTTAAAATTTCGGAGTGACATTGGAAAGTTCTAATACAACGATATTTGGAAAGAAAAGGAAATTGGGGGGGGAACATGGAGATCGAACGTTAGAAAAAGTTGAAAGTAAGAAACGTAATTAGGGGGAGCCTCGAAACCGACGGGCAAGCAGGGAAATTTTTTTGAAAAAAGGGAACGAATGTAATGGAAAAGGGAAAAAGGAAAAACCCCATGATATGGAACGACGAATTATATGAATATAAAGAAACTCGATTATAAAGGGAAGCGAAACGGAAGATAAGGAACGAATGTGAAGGAAGGGGTGTGATTACTAAAGGATAAATGGCTACATTTTACGTTATTTGAGGACCGGCTATCAGATAAGATTTTGTAATAGGTGATCGAGAGTTGTCATCGCCTCGTGAATTTATTAAAGTCTCGTACGAAATTTGGGAGTTGGGGGTTGTGGGGAAAATTATGGATATGGTATAAGTCCCCAAAAAGGGGGGGGGGGGAGAAACGTATTATTTTAACTTAAAAACGGCTTTACAATATCTTTAGGTGTTAAGAAAGGAAACCCTATTTTTAGGCAAAAATTAAATATATCTACTTACCAAGAAAAAAAAAGGAAAAGAATAAAAAGGGCCCCTTAAGAAAACGCTTTTTGAATATGGATTGTGATATGTTTATGTCCGGGGTTTAATCCCCATATCGGGTAAACGGATGTTGCACCAAGCACGCTTTAAAATGTTTTTTAAAAAATAGTAATAAAAAGAAATGGGGTGCGAGCTAGGGCCCCAAAGAGAATGGGAGGTTATCGGACTGGGAATATTTTGGGTAATAACGATTATCGTAATAGGAATACCCCGGGGCTTGGGGGTTTGGGAAAATTTGGGAAGGAAAAAAAGGGGTTCGTTAGATAATAGAAAATAGTTCATGGGCAAATAATCACATGAAACCCGGAGATTCGCCATGAAATTATCGGCATTATTTATATGGGTCCCCGGCGATAATTGTCGGAAACCCTCGAGTCTCCCCTAATTTAAGCAAAAAATTTAATTTACGATGGAAAATGGTTTGAATTATTGAGAGATCATGCGTCGATAAAAATCCCCGAAAAAGCGAATGTTGTGGCGGGCGTTCATGGTCGCGATCTAAGGGGGAAATTTGGGGGGGGCGGCCCCAAAGGAAAGGGTTGGGTTCCCAAAAACCATCGGTTAGTTGGTTAGGTTCGTTTGGGCGATTTTGGGGGGAAAAATTCGGGGGGTTTTTTCGAGGAGTTGTTTAATCATGGGTTTTGGAAAAGGTAAAATAACGTCGGTTCAGGGGTGCCTTCCCAAAACGGTGCGGGGTTCGTTGGAAAATCAAGCCCGATGGGGGGGCCAAAATCCCCAGCATCAAAACTCGGGGGGGCCTACCGGGGAAAAAAAAATTTTGGTTTTGGGAAAAGAGAAACGATTAACATGGATTTTATTATAGGTTCCGCGCAAGGGCGATTTTAATTGGAAATTTTCAAAAATTGACGAAATCAAACCCCTTCCTTAAAGGGGAAAACTTTTTAATTTTAAGATTATACCCCCAAAAGGGATATTAAAGAGATAATAAAAACCTGGGATTCCTTTTTTCGGGAAGGGACTCGACTTCGCTTTAAATTCTAGGGATCGTGGGGGGGCCCCAGAACTCGGGTGCGTTATAGCCGATTGTTATCCTCGGTCGATGGGCCAAGCCGAGCGTACTTTCGGCCGGGAAAATATGCCATGGGTCATGTTATTGACTTCAAGGATAGTGAAGGTGATTATTTACCCTTAACTTTAATTTGCCTATAATAATAATAGTTACCGTCCCAACATTTAGATGACATCATACGAATACGAGACCCCCATATGATAGAAAAAATCGGATCTCAGGTTGGTTGGTTCGACATGGGTGAAACAAAGTTGATCGGACCGGGGTTCGGTTTACGGGTTAATGTGCTCACTCGGGGATGGTTGTTGGTACCCAGTCCCAAAGAAAAACCTTGGTAAAGGAGCCAGATTTTAAAATTCCCCGGGTTGATGGGGCTTTTCAGAAAGTCACTTATAAAGTGTGTGATGAGCTTCGGTAAAAGTGAACTGGGGTCCCCCGGTTTTGGACCCTGTCGGGTTTTTTTGGAAGGTAGGGCGAGGTCGCCTATGAACCCCCACTTTTCCATCGGTCCGGAGCGGTCCTCCTTTTTCCGTGTATCCCTTTTAAAAAGTGTTGGTGATCCCCCCGGGGAAAATTTCCGGTAGATGACATTTAGATGACGGAGGGATTGTCTTATGAAAAACAACGTAACCTCGAATTGTCGGGTAGGAGGGGTTTCTACCGGGGGCATACCCTACGGTTTAAAGGGCTTATGATGAAACAATAATAAGGAAAAAGACACCGGGGAAAAAAAAAGGGCGAAATGAAAAAGGGGTATCCCCGCTTGTTCCCTATCTTTCGGGTAATTTGAAATTCTAAATCTATTATATTGATTGGGATGATTGATGTGTGCTACTCAAAAAAAGACTCCCCCCTTAACTTGTAAGACCCATAAGGGGGGGGTTTAACATTCGAGGACGAATTTTTTTAAAGGGGAGAGGATGTTATATCCCGTGTTTTTGCATAGTCGGGAAAAATTTGAAATAATTGTGACTTGTAAAAGGTAAGGTGATATTTTGATTTTTTGAAAATATATGTGTGTTGTTCATGAAAAATATTGATGCGAAAATTCGAGGAAGGCTAAAAAGGGGAAAATTAATTTTCGGAAATTGGGTTTGTGAAACAAATTTTAACCAAAATAATTTGGGGAAAGGGGGAAAAAAAATCACAAAATAAAAAGGGCCCAAATTATGAGGGTGGCCGGATATTAAAAAAAAAAAAAAAAAAAATGGCCCCCGGGCCCTGGAAATTTAATTCAAAAATAAAAAGGGAAGACCACTAAATTTTCTTCCATTTTTTAGAAGTTTCAAGAAAAAAAGAAGGGGGAGCAAGCCAAGAGGGCCTTCGGCCCTGTAGAAAAAAAAATTTGGGGCTCAAAACTTTAGTCCAAAATTCATCTTTTTTGGAATTTACTAAGCTCCAAAACCCTCTTGGTGGTCAAATTTGGAAGCAAAAATATATTTTTTTCCAAGTGGAGAATTTGGAAAAAGGGAAAAATTTTACTCCTTTTATCTTGGAAGAATGTTATATATATGTTGTAGTGTGTGGGGGTTTAATGTAGAGTATGAAAACTTTGTGTTATGGGGATGTGTGTGTGTGGCCCAAAATGGTTGTGATGGAGAGGAATGATCAAAATTTTATTTATTATGTTAATTGTGTTGTGGTGGTCTTGTAATGTAAATGGAAGGTGTCACACCCCGACCTTACTAGGGTGTGATGGGCACCGACTCCCCAGTCGGCGAACCCCTTGTCCGCGTTTCTAAAAACTTTCCCTTTCAAAAAAAAAATTTAAAAAAGATGAAACTTTTTTAAAATAGAAATCACGGCTTTTTCCCAATTAAACCCTTGGTCAAAACAAAATTTTTACCCAAAGTTAAAGAAAATACACGCCACTTTTAATATCCATAAACGGGTTCGCGCTCCTCGACACCCATCCACGGGAACCTTTTACGCAAAGGGGCTTCCAGGCCCCTACCTTTATGACATAAGTACTTGACTCGGGCCCTTTTCCGGGAAATGGAGCTCGCCCAAACCCGCGGGAACAACTCTAGCAAAGTCTCCCCTTCAGGGTGTACCGGTGGCATGAAAAGCAAAAAAGAAGGGGGGGGTCGGTGCGGAAAAATTTCGAGTATGTAAAGCGATAACAAATAATTTAACCCAAAGCAATTTGAAGAGGAAATACAAACCCAAAAA
>NW_026720422.1:0-9582 GCF_029784015.1 Lycium ferocissimum
TTTTTTTGGGTGGGTTTGGGGCCTCTATTCATGGCCTTGGGCCTCTTTATTTCCTTGAAAATTTCAAGCCCAATTATGTTGGCTAGTTAACTTGTAATTCATGAAAAATTATCTTTTTTTCCAAATTCCCAATTTGCCCTTCGTCCTTCTTCATATTTCCACGAGTCATATCGCAAATTTCCTTTTATGCCCTTGACCTTCCTCATTATTTCCACTTCTAAATCTTTCACTCCAACTCCTATGCCCAAATAAAATGTGGCCTTGCTTATCGTCTTCCCGCGATTGTCTCGAATTATCCGAGTGCGCAAAAATGCGGGATATAACATGCCCGGTCAACTAGGCCCGGTGTAATCATACATAACAATAAGCATGCATGAGAGCACAATTAAAAGCTACAACTCTATCGGAGTGACGTAAGATCGGTGACCTCCGATTTATATTATGGAATAATCATCATCGCTATATCTCACCCTGAAGGAACAATTCATAAGGTGAGATCAACAACAATGGATAAAATCAAGGGGTTCATGAAATAACTCAATAATCTCATAATGGCATCACAATCATGAGCTATGGAATTTCTAGCATTAAAATCATCATCATCATGTTCATCATAGAAAACATCTCATCTTTGGTATCATAAGAAGCTTTTAAGAATCATGAACTTCTAACTTTTGGGCATAAGGAAGTTATGGAAAGTATGGATAGAATCATAACATAGGAATCATGCCTTTGAAAGAAAGGGACTAGCCTTAACATACCTTTATGTCTCCTTAACGACTAACAAACGTTCTCTCTCGAAGCTCGCGACTCTACATTCAAGAAGGTCGTACTAATGTTAGGTCATTGAAAACATGATTAAGCTTAAACTAAGGCGAGTAAGAGCTAACGGAATTTGGGCAGTATTTCCTTTGTTTCATTAACTTTCCCATATAATAAACAACTCCCAAATATCAATAGCAACATCCATAATATCATAATCAAGAGGCTTCTTTCAAGTTAAACATTATTCAATCCTCAAAACTCCTTTTTAAGTTCATTCATAACCATAGCTACAACATAACACCATATTCACTTACATACAATACTTCCCAATATCATTAGCACCAACCACAACAAGATTATACTCATAGCATACTAAGAATCATGACTCAAGTTAATTTACTACTCAAAAATATCATTAAATCCATGTTCGAGCTTCACCTTCTACTTTCTTCCTTCATCCAAGTTATTCAACAACCAAATACTCTTAATAACATGAAATAGATGTAAAACTCACCTTTTATTGTGTAGGGATGAACTTCGGATTAATGAATCTCACTTGAATGAAACTCCAACTTCAACACCAAAGGAATCTTGAATTCTGCAAACCTTAGAGAGCCTCTCCACACTTGATTCGCTAGATTCTTGCTATATAATCTTTGATTTCTCTTGGGTTTGTGTTAATATGATAAGGGGAATGTTCTAGATCCTTCAAGACTTGGGGAAAATGTGGGAAATGATTTAAATGAACACGGGTAATCTATATATAAAAAGGGAAAAATCTAGAAAAAATGACCCGACCTAATTATACGGTCCGTATAACATTATACGGTCTGTATAAGTGGTCGTATAATCCCACCAGGGATTAACCCTTCTCTAGAATGTATTACGGACCATTATATGAACCATATAAAGTTATACAGACAGTATAAGCGGTCGTATAACCCACTTTTTTTTCCTAACTTGCTCTCATTGATTCGTTTGACTTCTAATCCTCATGGAACCTTCTTGGCACTTGTATAACACTTCATTAACCATCTAAGGAGCCCTATAGCCCTTCGTCAAAACATTACTAAATAAACATTAACTAAATTATTGCGAAAACCTTCCCAAACACAAATTATATTTCATTTTCTTCAACGAATTTAGTTCCAATTCATGTGACTTCAAAATCTTGTAGTACGCATTTTAAGCTATCAAATACTCTCCTTAACTTCGTAAGGACTTAATGTTTACCTTAAGCTCGCCTTAATCTATTCACAATGCAACAACTCAAAATTTCTAAGATGTAACATCTGGTACCCTCCACCTGATATGTTCTTCTCTCAGTCTGGAAAATATGTGAGCCCATCCTTTTTTATCTTGAACCCCACAAGGCATAGCGGCGACTCCCAAATCATCCTCTCTCAGGGCTGGATCTCGGCCGGTAGAAACTAAACTTTAATAACTTGATATAGATTATATTGAGTTCTAAACAACACCTTCTAAATCTCATTTCCTAGTTCTAAATTCCAGAAGGGGAAAACAACAGAACAAAACTCAAACATGATTCACAAACAAGCTTAATCACTTTACAACAGCCTCAAACAACATCAACACTTCACTCATTAACTGAAACTAGGCAGAAATGCATCCATACTAGTGAAATAAAGCTTCAAACACACATTTAAACAATAATATAATCATTTAAGACTTATATGAAGACTGAACTGACTCAAATAATAGGATAGGGATATTACCTTTTGCAAAGTCAACCTAAAGATCAAATGAGGAGATTGAATCAAAACCCTCAACAACAAACACTTCAAAACCTTTTCCAAGCCTTTTTCTTTCCTTTTTTTTTTTTTTTTTTTTTGTGTAATGCACTGTTTTTCAGAGTAATCCCCTCTATATTGAAGTAGTATCTCTATCTATTTTTAGTAATATTTCTATATATGTAATATATATTTGAGTAAAATATCAAAGAAATTCAAACCCTTATGGTCGAGCAGCCCCATCCCCCCCCCCCTTTTCAGAAAAAAGAGAGAAGAATCCCCCTACTCATGTCACATGCATATCTATTTATAGTAGGGGGGAATTTATCATAGGGACCAAATGGAAGATTCTAGACCCTTCTAAATTGAATTCCCCTCATGCACCAACTCAGAATTCAAAAATCAAGTAAACCAAAAGGGATCTTATCCTAATCGTACTAATGGCAAAAACAAATCCTAAATTCATAAGAAAATGGTACACCCAAGGACAAAGGATTCTCAATCGTCACATAACAGAAACCATAAGCGCATATAGTCACACACAAAAACAAAAATTGTACTAGAATTGGTCCAACAGGGCAGTTGGAAAACAATCCTAACCCTACACGTTGATATAACAGTACAATGAGGTGTTTAATCCTTGGGCAAATCACCACACACCATTCCCTATTGTGGTATGGGGGCACAAGTTGGCTACAGCCTTTTAGGCTAGCCCATGGCATCCCATGCCACAGGAAATGGTGGGGAAATACCACATAGGATAAAAAAAAATGGGGGATTAACGGTAGAATTACGGTGGGAAAGCGGTGGCGCCACCTGGTTGAAACCCTAGCCGCCACCAGTTTCTCTCAAAGAGAAAGAGACGAAGTATATTTTAGGGTAACAAAAATGATGGTCCCAAAAATAAATGGGGTGGGGGGGGGGGGGGGGTAAGTACATTATTTACCCCCCCCCTCCCCTAAAGTATCATGCACATTTTTTAAAATACTATATAGTTAGAAAATTAATTTAACACAAAATGCCCGCCCCGTAAAATAATATTTTTGCAATATAAAAATCGCAATACGTTGTTTTAAAATACAAGCTTCGAAACGAGCCCAATATCAATATACTTTCGAGCAATTTTTAAGAATGGAAATAAATGCGGTAAAAATGAGCGGTAATTCATATGTCGTCTTTAATTAACCATTCTCCCGAGTCGAGCGGAGCGGGATATGTATCTTCTTCTGAAATCACGTTTGTGACAATAAATAACTCGTAACTTCTTGTAATTGTTAATTTTTATGAAAAATAATAATTAAACGTCAATTTTCGCAATTTCCTCGGGGTTTTTGAATTTTTGATTTTGAAGGTGCATTCTAGCTCCGTCTTTTACTCTGGAATTTTGAGAATTAAAATGCGTGCCCTATGTGGTGAAAATTAGGTGTCAACACCGACCCCAGGTGATAGAATCCCTATCCTCCTTATCCACAAACTTTGACACCAACCACTTTCCATTGGCAATAGAATTCTTGGCCTCCAAAAGCTCCACCGGATGGTTATCCACTTTATGCACCCGGTTTATTGCCTTAGCCCGCACTTTCACAGAGGTCTCCCTAACCACAATCCTCAGGTCAGGAGAATCCAAATCGACAGTAGGTAACATAGCGTAGAACTCCCTTACCCAATTCTCATTGCACTGCCCGAGATCCCTAACCAAATGCATCTATTTTATCACTTCCAACCTTTCCAGAACTCCGAGGCACATCTCTCCACGTTAGTCACATCAAAACCCCACTCTAACAGTAAGGGCATACGCCTCTGCATCAAGAAACGACACTCACATTGGGGGCAGACGAAGAATGGATAGTTGGGCACTTGCTCCTTTTGTTTTTCTTGTTGCGCGACATCTTGAATTGTCACGACCCAACCGTGGCCTCGGAATCGTTACACCTTGAAAATTTTCCCTTAAGCGTACAGTGAATAGACTAATGAGGGGTACGATGTATACGAGGTTTGGACAAGTAAGAACTAGTATGTGATGATGCTAATTAAGAATTTCAAAGACGAGAGACTTGAAGAAAAGAAAGTTGTTAAGAGAAACGAGTTGTAAGTTGAGAGTATCGGATAAGGAGTACGAGCATTGAGTTAATGGCGTATGAATGATGCCCCAAGGGAGAGTTATAACGTCCCTTAGAATGGTATTGAAGTGATGAACAAGTGTTAAGAAGGTTCCACAAGGATCGGAGATCAAACGAGTCGACGAAACAAAACTCGGAAAAGCGGGTAGACATACGGCCGGACACATGCGCCGTATAAAATCTCGGACGTATGTCCGGCCGTAGATCCAGCCCGGCAAGACATAACTTTGGACCAAATATACGGTCCAACATACGGTCGATAGATTTTATACGGACCGTATGTTGGTCCGTATATTTCCATCGAGGTCGAAGTGTGTTTTATATAAGGAACATTTCCTTTTTCATTCCATTCATTTCATTTCTCTCCTCCACCATTCAAGAAGCCTCTAGAGTGTTCCAAACACTTCATCCATGAGAAATCACTAGAAATCAAAGATCAACAACAAGAAATCAAGAGAATCAAGTGAAAGAAACCCATCAAAATTCATACAAATCAAGAAAATCCCAAGAGAGAGAAAGTAGGGTTTTTTTGGTGGAAAAGGTGAATTGTCATCCAAGGCTTGTTCCTCCATCATCCAAGGTAAGTTTCATGTTTATTACATGCTAATTGAAGTATTATTATGTTGAAACATATGAATTGAAAGAGTGTATAGCAAATGGGTTAGATATGGAAGAATAATGTCATCTTGAAATAGTAGTTGGATTGAATCATGGAAATGAATATGTTCATGATATAAATATGTTATAAATGACCTTTAGGACATGAAATAAGTATTGGATACGAAAGAATACGACGATGGATTTTTAGTCATAATTATGGGAAATTGAGGTGAAATTATGGGATGCGAATCATGTGAATGAACTACGATTATTGTTAATGATATCATGATGATTATTATGAGTGTTGGGAATTGATATGGAATATGGCGGAAAGTAGTATAAACAAAGGAAATGCTGCCCAAATTTCTATAGCCTTAGTAAGCATGATTTCACGATTATATAGCTAATGTGATACGAATTCCATTGAAGGTGAACGAGAGTGTTAAAGGAGAACGAGTGAGCGATAGCTTAGCTCAACGACAAAGGTATGTAAGGCTAATCCTTTCCTTCTAAGGCATGAATCCCTGTATGCATTTTCTCCTCTCCTATGAGATTCCTATTTCCAAGAAAGTCAAGAGTCCTCACCCAGGAATAGCTATACGAGATAAGAGCTACGAGATGGATACGATGATGATAATAGTAAGCTAAAGTCTAGAAATGCTATAGCCTATGATATGATACTCAAAAGCTAATGATGCTATATATGTGAAATCAAATGGTATTGATTCCTATTCTCACTCACCTTATACTTGTTCCTTCAAGGTGAGGCCGAATACGTATGGATGCTCCATAATGACGTCGGGGGTCCATGACCTTACGTCCCCCCTGATAGAGTATGATATCTAAGAGTCCCTATGCATGCATTGTGATAAGTATATGAAGTTATGCATATATGATAAGATATGATAGCACTATGTTAAGCCACGATACGCCCATAAAATGAATGATAGTGATGTTAAGTACGATAGAACCATGATATGCTTATAAGACGATTCATAATCATAAATCTACAAGACGCCCGATAATGAGTATGTGGTATGTATGCACAAATATATGTGTTATGACGATATGAGATATATGTGATATCTTTGTCAAGCCCTCGTGGCCGAATACGATATACTGTCGAGCCCTCGTGGCCGAATACGATATACTGTCGAGCCCACGTGGCCGAATACGATATACTGTCGAGCCCTCGTGGCCGAATACGATATACTGTCGAGCCCACGTGGCCGAATACGATATACTGTCGAGCCCTCGTGGCCGAATACGATATGCTGTCGAGCCCACGTGGCCGAATACGATATACTGTCGAGCCCTCGTGGCCGAATACGATATCTTGTCGAGCCCACGTGGCCGAATACGATATACTGTCGAGCCCTCGTGGCCGAATACGATATGCTGTCGGCCTCTCGAGGCCGAATACGGATAATGATCAAATGTGTATAAATAAATGCGACATAATGAGGTATATGCATATGTTATGATGAATGTAGAATGGTGACTAGTTATGTTAAGTTCATGATACCCCTATGTGATGTATACGTACATATGTATGTATCGAGTCCAAGAGGGCCGAGTACGAATGATACCGACCTATATGAATACGATTATGATACATGTATGATTATGCCATGTGCATCACGTCCACGTAAGTACGAATGAGATAAGTATATGACATCTTTGTGAGCACGAGTATGCTATGTATATGACAGCAATTAGAGTACGAATATGCTAATACCATGTAAGTGCCGAGTAAGGGCTATGTATATGTCAAGTACGTGATTCAAGCATGAGTATGACAAGAGAATAGATATGAAAGGTAAGTAAGTAGAAGATATGAATGTATGTATACGAGCACGAAATAGCACATGAAATGTTCTACGGAAGCGGGGTGTAAGTACTATGAAGAGAATGTTGATGTCTCCCATCCTATGTTATTTCCTATGTTATTTGCTATGTTTCTCCATCATTATCGTCATGCTTTACATACTCGGTAAGACAATATTACATCGACGTCCTTCTCTTTGGACGCCGTGTTCATGCCCATGTGTACAGGGAGACGTGCCGATTCACAAGAGCCATCGGCGGAGTTCCATAGAAGCCCTCTCCTTTATTCGAGGTGCTATTTTGAGACATCATTTTGTGTACATGTATTTTGGGCACGGCGGGGTCCCGTCCCGTCCATATGTCTAGTATTCAGCAGGCTCGTAGATACGTATGTGTGGGTAGTATGGTTCCATAGTCATTATGCAAATGGAAGCCCATGTATATTATTATTATTTTGATAGCCCAAAGGGCCTACGTTATATAAGTAAATATGTTTTATATGAAAGTCGTTTTCTATTATTATAATCGATAAGAGAAATGCATGAAGACAGGTTAAGTAATAGAATGAGGGGTGCTCGGTGGTCAGCCTCGGGTACCCGTCGCGGCCCGTAGGTCGGGTCGTGACAAAAGTGGTATCGTAGCGATTCAGTCCCTAGGAAGTTGTCTACGAGCCGTGTCCTAGTAAGTCTTGTTTATGGTGTGTTGCGCGCCACGCTAATAAACAAGAGGCTACAGGGCATTTAGGAAAAATGACCATCTTTCTTCATATGAGATCGTGCGATAGAGCCAAGTATAAGATGAAAATTCCTCCCTAACGAGTATGTTGTGATTTCGTAAATGCCGCTAAAAGGGAAAGCTAAAGCCGCCCGGTAGGGCGAGACTACAATGAAGAGGCGGCGAGAAATAGAGCCGCCTATGAATATAGATGAGGGCGAATCACCGACGAGGTTCCATCTAGTGCCTCCACTACTCCGCCCGTTATGGAAGAGCAGAAGAGCTGGGGGCTCCGACCCACCTATGCCTACCGGTTCCTCCATCATCCACTTCAGGCCAACAAGTGGCCGAGGCCATTAGCTTATTGACACAGTTAGTTGCCGCCTAAGCACAGCGGCAGAATGTGGGGCCGAGTGATCGTTCGGCTAATACTAGAGCCCGTGATTTTATGATTTTGAATCCCCCGGAGTTTTTCGGGTCGAAGCCGGACGAAGACCCTCAAAGTTTTATTGATGAAATGTTGAGGACATTGAGGATTATCCATGCCTGCGAAACCGAATCGGTGGAGTTAGCGTCTTATAGACTCCGAGACGTGGCGGTTTTATGGCATAACAACCGGAGATCGTCAAGAAAGAGAATGCGCCCCCCGTGTGGCAAGAGTTCGTTGATGCCTTCATTCGTCATTATTTGCCACCCGAGATCCGCCGAGCTAGAGCGGATAGATTCTTGAATTTAAAGCAAGAAAATATGAGCGCCCGAGAATATAGCCTTCAATTTAATTCGTTGGCTAGATATGCTCCGATGATGGTGGCCGACATGGGTGACAGAGTGTACAGGTTTGTGAGCGCTTAGGGCCACATTTATATCGTTAATGTTTAACGGCTTCATTAAAGACGGGATGGATATTTCCCGCATTCAAGCCCATGCCCAAAATTTAAGGGCAACAACAGCCGCAAAGGAGTGCGCGTGAAAGTGATAAGGGGCAAAGTAAGAGGGCCGTGACCCATGGGTGCCGATAGCGCCGATAGGAGGAGATCGAGGAAGTCATACTCAGTATCAGTGCCGTGGTTCGATTACTCCATTCATTCCTGTCACACCGCGACCCCCGATAGGGCATGAGCCGGGCACCCGACCCTTACTTAGGCCAGCGAACCCGCGTACTCTCGTAATCCACATAACCATACCGTCCACAAAACAAAACACGCGCACGCAATGAAAATTTTTCGTAAAACAAACATGCCTTTCGTTTTTTTTTTCAAAGCAAATAAAATCGCAGCCGTATGAAAACCGTGAATATAAAAACAAGATGTTGGCTTATATAGCCGCTGTAAACACACGGTAGCGTAATGTATAAAACACCCGCACATACCGCACAAAATGTTGACCCGACATATCATACACTCGACAACTTCGTCTGCAAAGTCTCACTAACATCTCGGATACCATACAAGCACTGGGACTCGTTAAGCATTCCGAGGAAATGGAACTCGCTTAACCAACCGGAACATCTTCCCTCATCACCTACTCATCTCGCGGGTACCGCGCAGTACGAAACGTTAGCCCCCGAAGAAAGTGGGGGTCGCATTTAGAATATGTACCGAGTATGTAAAGCATAGCATGCTTAAAAATGTAATCATAACCCAAGTCGGGGGACGGGAGTATAAAAACCCAAAAACCAAAGTACACATCCGACCAAAAATCCTTTCAACCAACGCATCATAATCCTCACTAAATAACATTAACCGGGGGATTTGCCTGACCCAAGTGGGGTTTGCCTCTCATTGGGTTTGCCCCCCCAAAAAAAT
>NW_026720423.1:0-10213 GCF_029784015.1 Lycium ferocissimum
CCTTGTTTTCATGAAATTTCTCAACTTTCTCAAATTAACTTTTGGTCCCTAGATTTTTCATGAGATGTATAACTTCCCATAATCCACTTTTTAATCCCAAATTCCATAATATCTCATACTAATAAAATCATAGGCAACTCATGCCTTGGAATGAATCGTGGTTAAGATTCTCTACTTCGTATCCCGGAACCCTCTTGTCCTTAACTTTCCATAACTAGCCCGGAATTTCCTGACGTACAAAAATGTGGGATATAACACAAATGGCCAGTTTAAGCGAACTATCTAGGTCCTAGACGATATGCTTTGGGCTTGTGTCATCGACTTCGTTAGCTATTGGGATCAGTTCTTACCATTGGCAGGGTTTGCGTATAACAATAGTTACCACTCGAACATTGATATGGCCCCGTTTGAGGCTCTTTATGAGAGGAGATATAGGTCTCCTATCGGGTGTTTTGATGCATTTGAGGTAAGGCTATGGGGCACAAATATTTTGGGGGAGTCATTAGATAAGGTTAAGGTGATTCAGGAAAAGCTCTTTCAAACTCGGAAGGAAAGACGAAGGAGTATACCGTCGAAAAGGTCGAGATCTTGAGTTCATGGTTAGAGAACAAGTCTTGTTGACGGTCTCACCCATGAAGGGTGTGATGAAGTTTGGGAAGAAAGGTAGCTAGTCCAATATTCATTGGTCGATTTGAGATTCTTAATCGTGTGAGGGATGTAGCCTATGAGTTGGCCTTGTCCCCAGGCTTGTCAGGTGTGCATCCAGTATTCTATGTCTCTATGTTGAAGAGATATCATAGTGATGGTTCGTTTATCATTCATTGGGATTCTGTCTTGTTGGATGAGACTACGTATGAGAAGAGCCTATTGTGATACTAGATAAGAGGTTCGAAAAGTGAGGTCGAAAGAGATAGCGTCGATGAAGCTTACGTAAGAATCGTCCCCATTGAGGAGTTACGTGGGAGACCGAATCTAATATGCGAAAGAACTATCCCCAGCTTTTCACTGATTCAGGTATTTTTTTCCATTGTTTCTCTTCCTTGTCCATTCGGGAACAAACGGGTGTTTAATTGGTATCTAATGAAACAACCCGTTAGGTCGTTATGGGGGTGACTTATTAAGCTAGATCTCCGCTGGGAATTTTGAGGCTGTGGGTGAGTCCGTAATGTGTTTTTATGTATATGTGCATATTTGGTTTGCATCTGCAGGGCCTCGGATTGATGTTGGGATTTTTGGGTGAAAAACTTGTGGAAAAACTAGAGCTAGTGGTAAAAATGGACCGCTGCAGCGGTTGTGGGACTTCTGTAGTGAGTGCGTAGAGAGGGGGTAAAGGAGTGTTGTCGCGGGAGTAGGAAAGGTTAATGTCCCGCTATAGCAAGACCGCAGTAGCAAGTAGTCGATCGTCGCCGGTCGACGGGAGCGAAATCGGTGTTCTATATTCTTTATTCTGAACTCATTACCTATACAACTCGAAAACAGTTCTCAAGAACACTTGTGGCGGTTTTCTAAGGCTAGGGCTAAAATACTTTTAAAAGGTAAGGCTCAACCCTTTACTTTGTTCATTCTATCATCATATTAAGTTCCATGATTAGTTAAAGGTTCTCTAATAGGAATGAAAGGACTAAAGCCCTAGCACTTAAGAAACTCTTAAATAATGAATGGGTTAGAGATTTTACTGTGTTTATTTATCTAAAGTCATAGATTATCATTTCCTAGGGTGGGAATTGAAGTTCTAATGGATGAGAATGATGTATGGAGACTTAGAGTTTCATAAAAATAGTAACTTTAGCATAAAAACTTCTTGTGAAAGGTTGAATTGAGTAGAAACCCATGAATTAAAATAATATGATCATTGGGAGAGAGAGGCAATGATAAGTTCATCATAAGTGATAGTCCAATCAATTGGAAAGAGTACGAATAAGTGGGTTTCCCTTTCAATTTGTTGTATTGTTTGAGAAGATGATTCGAATACTCATGTAGCGCAATATTTCTAGACTTTTAATGCTCCGAGGCATTGCCGAAAGGAAAGGATCACGTGGAATAGCCTGCATTGTTCCAGTTCTGCGTTGAGGTAAGTCACGGTCTACTTGAGTAGACTTTGAATAGTTGATTGTATTGTTATGGAATTGATAGGAGAAGCATGATTAGGGCTTCGGACATAGAGTGTGGTTGGAAATTCCTAAGTTTGATATTGATGGATTAATTATGTAATGAACTATTATGATATGATAAAGAAGAAGTTAATGAATACTCTTCTTGTTTACTTAGAGTAATCCCTTATTCATGCTATTGATGAATTGATTCTTGAGTCTTGATATAACTTGTGACATGGTGACTTATGTTCCTTGATATTGATTTATTGATTGTTCACATTCCCTATTGATTGTTGGAACGAAAATACATTGAGATGAGAAAGAACATATAAATATGAAAAGACACATTTGACAGGGGGTGAGGATGTGGCCTAGTTATGGGCTCGTGATCCGAGGTCAATTTCAGAGCGAGTGTTATATGGACACTATGGGTCCCCTGCAGGTCATGACTATTTGGGAAAACAATACAATTTAGCATGTGTATACGCATATGTGACAGAGTTGAGATAATTCACGAGTTACGGTTGTGTTGGCGATTACATGGGTTGAGTTACTTTCTCTAATTGCTATGTGTGGACTTATCTTATTTCGGTGGGATGATTCTCGTTGTTAAATTCTTATGGCTCTCTATTGCTGTGCCTATCTCTGTCTATTTTATTGATTTTATGATTTTATGCATGATACTAATCTTAGTCTGCCTATGATATCTACCAAAACATAGTGTTTGTACTGATACTACCTTGCTACCTTTTTTTGAGTGTAGATTGTGATCCAACAATATCTACCAGACCTCACATTTAGCGTGAGGCCAGTTTCCGACAGATTTGAGGGTGAGCTCCTATCCATGCCAGGCCGCCTGAAGATCTTCTCTTATTGATGTCTATTTTCGTATGAGACATTACTTATGTTATTTCGAACGGTTGTTACTTCCTTAGACAGTTTATGTTTTAGAGTCCTTGTACGATAACTTTCGGATTTTGGGGTTGTAATAGTTAGACTTCTGTATTCGTTATTTATTTATGGCATGACTAGACGTTTTGAGTGATTATTAATTTTGTTATATCCTTTATTTATCTAAAAGTGGTTAAGTAATTGGTAATCGTTTGGTTGCTTGGCTAAGTAGATGGTTCACCCACTAGGGGATTTATGTGGGTGCCACTCACGGCTGCTTGGGTCGTGACTGTTACACCTCAGAAAATTTTTCGTTAATGCACAGTGAATAGACTAACGAAGGGCATGAGGTATACGATATTTCTATAAGTAAGAAATAGCATTTGATGACCCTAATTGAGGTTTCAAAGACATTCGAGGTAAGAGAAGAAAGTTTGCCAAGAGAAGGCAAGGTATACGTTAAGTATCGGAAGAGATTTAAGAGTACCGAATTAATGATGACTTGATGATGTTTTGGAGAAGAGTTATAACGTCCCTTAGATTGTTAATGAGGTGCTAAACAAGTGTCAAGAAGGTTCCATAAGGATTGGAGATCGAATGAAACGACGGAAACCTTTTCAGGGAAGTGGAGTTATATGACCACTTATACGATCCGTATAAGGGTCGAATATAACTCCCCGGCGGGGGGAGAGATAATTTTCGGGGGGGAGGTGAACCACGCACTTATACGGGCCGTACAATATTGTACGGACCGTATAAGTGTCCGTATAGTACGACGGGCTGATTTTTAGTTTTTGTATAAATAGATGCCTTGGGTTCTTTTACTTCATTTTTTCATATTACAAAACCCTTCTATAAACACATTCCACTCAAGTCCAAGAGAACACAAAGATCAAAAGGCTAGAATCAAGTGTTTATGTGTTAGAAAGTTTCCAAGGGTTAGAGGACTACAAAAGATTCCATTGGAGGTGAACTAGGTTTTTGCTCAAGTAAAGTGTCTCCACCAAGGTTCACTCCTACACCATTTAAGGTAAATTTTATGGTATTTCCATGTTGTTTAAGGTATTGAGAAGTTGAAACACTTGGATTGTAGAAGAATATAGAAAATGGGTCATGAATGTGGGAATAGTGTCACTTTTGAGTAGTAGTTTGGATTGAGTCATGATTCTTGATATGTTATGATTATAATCATGTCATAAATGATATTGATAACATGGATAAATATTGTATATGAATGAATGTAATCGTGTAAATTATTATGAGTAAATGGATATGGATGATTGGAAGTGAATTGAGAAGTAAGGGGATAATGTAGGTGAATAAAGACTATTGTTATGATGTTATGAATGATATTATAGATGTTTGGGAGTTAATGTATGATATGGAGGAAGTTGTATAAATAAAGGAGATCTTGTCCAATTTTCTCTAGCTTGGTCATGTATGCTAAGCTATCGATTTTCTAATGATAGTATACCTCTAATGAAGGTAGAAACATGAGCATTGAAAGAAGAGAACATGCAAGTGATAGAATAGTTGAACGGAAAGGTATGTAAGGCTAACCCTTCTTTCATAAGGCATGGTTCTTTGGCCAAATATCTATTCTTCTATGAGTCTATGATGCCCTCCAAATGATCCTATCTTTAAAAGCTACTAAGCTCATGATTCTTGATATGCTACAATTGTACTAAATTCCTCACCTTGATAAGTAATCCTCTAGGGATAGATGTAATGAACGGCGATAGTAATGATGCTAAAGATGCTTATGAGCTTTTATGTATATGTGCCCATGTATGGCTATTACGAAGCCTAGAGACTTATATGGCCGGGTAGAATATAAATATATGTATATATATATATATATATATATATATATATATATATATGTGCGCGCGCGCACCACTACAGTTGGGTACGGACAACCCTGAGCCTTTTGGTAGGGCCAGGTATGTATGACCTTGAGCCTTGGTAGGGTCAGGTTTGTGAAACACCGAACCTTCATGGTCGGGTATGCTATGTAAATGCTATGTATATGAATATGTAAATGAATGCGAGTATGAATGGAAATATGACTACGAATACGAATATAGGTATGAACGCGTAAATGAGTACATAGATGAATACGGACACGGATATGGATGTATGTACACAATCACGAACTAGAAATGGAAAGTCTCTATGAAAAGCAAGTAAGTGTTTATGACGATGATACTACCATCTCCCATCCTTTGGTATTTCTTATGTTGTCTATTATGCTTTCACAATGATGTTGATCATGCTTTACATACTCAGTACATTCTTCGTACTGACGTCCTTTTATTTGTTGACGTTGCGTCATGCCCCGCGTGCCGGGAGAGGAGGCTTGATCCAGCTTTATTACTCGGGGACTACCTAGCGGAGCTCCGTTTCATTTGGAGCTACAGCTTTTTGGTATTCTTTTTTGTGTACATATTTATAGGCATGGCGGTCTGTCCGCCTATATGATATGACATACTCTCCTTAGAGGCTCGTAGACATGTGTATATGGTTAGATATGTTTGTCCTTGTCGGCCTATATTTTGGATATCATTTTGGTAGCCTCGTTGGCTTATGTATATGTTATATCTCGCATTTTATACGTCGGAATATTTTTAAGTTGGTTGCGAAGAGTTATGGACAAGGCTATCTTTCGACTTTGTTGTAAGGCCCTGGGTAAAACATGATTTCATTGGAGGGAGATACTAAGGAAAATTTGGGGTAAGAGTGAAATTATGGAAACTAATCTTTCATGAAACATGGGGCCAAAAGTGAAGTTTTGGAAACTTGAAATTCAAAAAAAAAGAAAAAAAAAAGGAGGGAGGTGGCCGGCCACATGGAAATGTGGGCCACGGCCACATCTGTTAATTACATATATGTATATTTGTTGTCTAGAAATTTCAAGAAAAATGAAGAGAAAAAGAGAAGGAGGAGAAACGGCCAAGAAGGGGCTGGCCGAACCAGCCCCATAAAGTTGATCATGAAAATTATTTTCTTCAAGTTTTCATACCAATTGGAAGGTCCTCGTCAACGTGGAAGGGTTGTTGGAGCAAGAAAAACATCGGTTTGTGCAATTGGCAAGCTAGCCGAGAGAGGAAGTGGGCTAAAGAAGGTGAGGTTCAATCTTATTTTACATGTGTTATATATGATATGTGCGTGTTATAGTGCTTGGAAATGGATAAAAATCATGAAGAGTTGTGTGTTGCAAGTTGTGGCCTTGAGTCTATGTTATTGGAGTAAGCATGATGAACAAATTCTATTTAGTGTAATTTGGTTGTTGTGTGTGTTGTAGAGTGTGGAAATGAATGAAATTCATGTGATTATGGTGTTAATGTTGAGCCGTGCATGTAAGGTGTGGTGGCCGTGTGTATGTAGTATTGTATAGGAATGAAGGACTACTTTTATTTAGTATGTTTTGGTTGTTGTTGTTATTGTCACGACCCGACTCGTGGGCACGGCCCCGATGTCCTATTTGGACACTCCAAAAAGGACTTACATACCGACTCGTCATACTTTTATCTAACTCGGACTTTCATATTAATCATCTCGAAGCAGATTGAAAGCAAATATTATCTCGAGCGGTCGTCGGCAAAAATTATCATATCATAGTCGGAAAAGGGCGGCGGAATACACATCGCCGAACGAGATATCTGCATATACAAACATACGGGCCATTATGGCCACCATTTTTCCTGCTGAGAAGGGACCGCCGCATTAAGACGTAGATCATAGACAAACGAACACACACATATGACCCATCACGTATGTGACTACGAGCGCTTATACAAACCATAACAGAATCATGACGGGGACGGGGGTCCCGCCGTACCCCAAATAACCAAATAACATATACATCACAAAAGATGTGTACCAATATATGGGCTCCGGATCAAAGGATACTCTGCGATAGCGGGGAAGTGTGGCCACGGCGGCTAGATCACTTAACCTACGGCCTTTGCGGGCATGAAACGCACGGCCCAGAAAGGGGTCGATAAAGATGTAATATGCTGTAAAGCATAAAATACTAAATCCAACCATAAGCTAGTGAAGGGTCTGGAGAAATACCCGGATCAAAATATCAAAATACATGCGAAGACACATATGCATAGCAAACAGAAATCATGCATAAGGCTCGGAATGTGGTGCCACTCCGATGGTGCCACACACGACATACTCCACGAGAAGGTTTCAAATCTCTAGTACACCCCCGAACACAACATATCATATCATCACATATCATAAGCCATATCACGATAACTCAGCAGACAACGGAACCGGCCTATGGCGAGGTCTCGGGAAGCCGTAACACATAAATACTGCAAATTTTATCATAGTGCGCACGATCACAAAACCGGCCGGGATCCGGCGAACGATATCAAAGTAATAGGCACGAGCGAGGAGTAGTGCGAGCTTCAAATGCATATACATAATTGAGGTTCCCCGGACTCGACAAATAAATACTCATATATATACATATGTGAGATCGGAAGGCTCAAGGCAAACGAGTACGCCAGATTAGTATACAAAATTATGAACCTTTCTAATTTCACAAACTTCCGAAAAATACCTCATAAGTCATTTCTCGAAAATTTAGTATCACTCACTTTAAATAACTTTCAAGTAACTTATGGAACAAACCAAACGAAGCCTTGAATTCATAAGCAAAAATCTCTTTATATCATACAAAATGGATTAGGTAAGGCAAACGAGAGAAGACTCGGGCTAGTGGGCCCGCCTCGGGTCAAGTCGAGGTGGTGGAGGTAAATTATGAACATTCAACTTTATGAAGTCATCTAAGGAAGTTTCAAAGAAGAGATTCGGTGACGTTTATGCAACTTACGAGTGTTCGATCACTTTTCCTTAACTAAACATGAGAGTTGTAGTTCAATTATCTTGAATGAATAGTACCCAAATTCTAACTCGGGTTTCTAAGAATAGAATTACCCCGAGGCTCAAATCTCAACTTAGTATAACTAAGACATGACAAAAGAGATGGGGATAGCTTTATGCCTTTTCCGCCTCCTATACGTCTCCAAAATCAAGTCCCAAGTTCACAAAATCTCTGATTTGGTCACATTTACCAAATGTGAGTTATAAGCTTTAAGATTTCAATTTCAGCAATACTTGTCTACAAAAATTTGGCGGCATTTCCCCTATAAATTCAACATCCCCGAGAGTTTGCTCGGCCAAAAATACTAACAACAACAACACCACAATACCAAGAGCATCAACAATCATCACAAAATACATTATAACACAACTATTCTTCCTTTCCACATAGTTCACAACTTCCATTCCATCTTCACAATTCCAAGCTAATATCAACATTTCCATATTCATTTACTAATCAAAATCATTCCAACACAATCCGAAAGTATTCATATCATTATACAAAATATTTACAAAAATTCCCCCGGAACCATAATTCATCCGAAACCTCTAATCTTCACATAAATATTCGAACGCATTTTCATCTCCCGATTTCATTAACGACAATCATAATTTGCACCTAACAATTCATTTTCATAATTATATAAATTTCCCATAAATCCACAAATCTTCCTACAGCACTTAACAACTATTTTTCTTACAAATTTTTGGCTAACATTCTTCCATTTACTCCACAAGGCCATTACAACACAATTTAGCATAATAAATAAATTTGATCATTCCTCTTCATCCACCACCATTTTCGGCCACACACATATATATCCATAACACAAAATTCTCATACTTTACATTCACTTCCATATACTACAACATATATATAAACTTCTTCCAAGATAAAAAGAGTAAAATTCTTACCTTTTTCAAGAATTTCCACTTGATAAAAAAAGTACTTTCTTGCCTCCAAATTTATATCACAATGAAGAGGGTTTCCAACTTAGTAGGAATTCTAGGAAGTTAAGATTTTTGAATCTAAGTTGATGGGCTAAAATTTCTCCTCCTTCCCCCTTTTTTTTTTTTTTTTTTTTGAGATATGGCCGTATGGCCTTTTTTTGGTCTCTCTCTCTCTTTGTTTTGTTCTTGAAGATTCTAATTGTAAATGAATGATGCCTCCCCATTTTATTCCATGGATTTTTAATTGATTTTGGGCTTGGCCCTTCTTGATGGTATGGCCGGCCACCTCTCCAATGGGCCTCTTGTCCATTATTTTTTTTTTCATTTCATTTGGGCCCAAATTGTTGCGGGTCTTATTTTAAAATTCCCTAAAACTAGTTTCCGAAATTTTAATTTTTGCCCTTAGCCTTCTCGATATTTCCACATCAACATTTCATGGTCAACACACATATATATATAAATCAAACTATGGCCTTATTTCTTACAAGTCACAATTATTTTGATTTTCCGAATATGCAAAAATGCGGGATATAACAATTATGTAATTTATGACGAAAATGAAGGTTTGATGGTTCAAATGGGAGTTGTAGTTGTTGTGGCCGTTTGTGGCCATTGTAGAAGTTAAAATGATTTTAAAGTAGATTCTTGTATTGATGGAAGATAATGTTGTCAATGTGTGAGTTGTGGGTATAGTTGATGAATTTGAAAGGAAGAGATGTGTTGTTGATTGTTTCTTGAACTTAGAGGATTTCGGGTGAAGGTGTGTATTGTTTTGGCTTGTTTGATCATTGTGTGGATTGTTGAAAATGTTCTTGAATCGTGTTTGAAAGGTTTTGGATTGTTATTTGAATATGCGATCGTTGATATTAGTTTGGATATATGAAGTTGGATTGAATATATATGAATGTCGTCGAATTGTGTAGAAAGGAATTATTAATGTTAGAATGCGTTTGGAATTGCTTATTGATATTGTTGATGTGGTTGTTGGTATTGTTGTTGGATATTTGGCCGAGTTGAATTCTCGGGGGTGTCCAATTTATAGGGGAAGTGCTGCCAAAATTTCTGTAGAAAAAGTAATGGTTGGAATTGGATTCTTCGATGTTTATGGCTAATGTTCGATGCCTACTGATGTTATTGTAGATCGTGAGAAGTCGAGACGTAAGTTCGGAGTAGCTTAGGAAGCGGCTAAGGTATGTAAGCTTCACCCTTCTTTCTTTGGCATGTCTTAGTGAAAAGTAAGTTATTACACGTACCCGAGGTAATTCTACTTGCGGTCCGTAGCATGTTTATGATCCATATTTGTTTCTTGATATTCATACTCTTAATGTAGTCAAATTATGTTCTTTATGTTTTCGCATGAATGGATTTCAAAAAAT
>NW_026720424.1:0-205767 GCF_029784015.1 Lycium ferocissimum
TCTAGAATTTTCTCTCTTTTTCTTGATTTTTCTTTCCTTTTCTTGAATTTTTCCAACACAAAAGATGACTTGATTGTCATCATTTTTCATCCTTTTTTCTTTCCCTTTATTTTTTTGTCACATGGCCAATATGGCCTCTTTGGAATTTTCATGAACCTATGTGAAATTCCTATTTTGCCCCTCGACTTTTCTCAATATTACGATTTTGTCCCCAACCTTCCACATTATTTCCATTGGCCATTTTGCAAACTTCTCTTTTTATCCTTGACCTCCCACAATATCTCACTATAATAATAGTCATAAGTAATTTTATGATGACCTGCACATTAAAATGATTTTCGAAAATCGTCTCGCCCTTAACTTTCCACGACGACTTCGAAATATCCAAACGTACAAAGTACGGGCTATAACATAAAGCTGATCTCTTTATCTCTCGTCAGTCTTTACTTACCTGCAAGAAAAGGATCAGAAGCGATCTTTCCTAGACTCTGGCTCTATCGAACGATCTAAGATAGAAAGAAAGGTCAATGATTTCTAAATGCCCTGCAGCCTCCTATTTATAAGTGTGGCCCGCTTCACATCGATAAACAGGACTCTACCGGACACGGTCTGTAGACAATTCCTAGGACGAATTACTCTGATACCACTTCTGTCACGACCCATCCGCTGAGTCGTGATGAGTGCCTGGCCACTACTGACCAAACACCCCTACTCTCATACCTGTACCTTACTGGACAAGTGAGTGGTCCATAAGACTCATAGCTGAACCATGCTAACTCATATCAGGATGACTTTAAGGACTATCAATCATCTGTGCCTACAAGCATATATGTATATATACAGAAAATAACGGGGCAAGCCAACAAGGCTGCTACATATGCTGTACCACAAAAGACGGGAATCGACATGGCTATATCTCGTCAACTGTACACATCTGTCTACGTAACCTCTCGAGGACCAAATCGTAGGACGGGCGGTGGCCTCGGCTGTACCCGTGTACATATACATCTAAACATAACATACCAAAATAAAAACATTTCCTCCGCATCGAATGGAGCGTACCCAACAACAACAAGAGGCTCCTGCGAAAGCTGATCGCTCTCTGTTTATCGCATTCGCGGGCATGAATGCAGCCCCCGGAACAATAAAGGAGTCAGTACGGATAATAAACTGAGTATGTAAGACAGAAGTGTAACATACGCATAGGAATCATGAAAAAAGTCTAAAAATCAAAAGCTAAACTGACTGACTGAGTACATCTGTATGAATGCATCTGTATGCCCGACTATCTACATATAACTGTATATCTTTGCTTACTAAAAATGCCTCTGCATGCGTATGATATGCGTAGGTCATAGTGCCGAGGAACGTACGGCCCAATCTATATCCCATATAGGCCCCTTCGGGCATAATAGCATAATGGCCCCTTCGGGCATAATAATCATCATCACTGTGCACCAGCTGATCAGGTGGTAATTCATATATAACGCCTCGCCCTTTTCCCATACCCCATACATATATATATAACATACATAATATACGCGTATATAACGCCTTCTGGTCACGGGTCAATATGCATATATGTAAATGAACGCAATGCATAAATGTGAACTAACATAATCATGATATAAAACTCGTGACTCATGAACGGAAAGGGACAATCATAAGATGGGCACGGATCATCAAGAACTCGAGATACTCCTAATACTTCTAAGAGTAGAGTAATATGGAGACTCGATTACTCGCTGGTTCGCTCGTATCATAGGATCATGCCAAAAGAAGAAAGGGAAAGCCTTAACATACTCCGTTCGTACTCCAATTATCTACACTTATTCGTCCGAGCTGACAAGTCTACATTTAAGAGGATTCGCACAATCTTTAGACTCATCGTAGTATATTTGTGCTAAGCTTTCAAGTCAAACTATTTTATATCCTGCCGAAAATCGGGCAGCATTTCTCCTGTTTATATGCCTAGCCCGAAATCTCAATTTAGTAACGAACAACAACAATAAAAATACCAACATCAATAATATCATTTCCAACACCAATATATATCAGAAAATAGTCCACACGCTATTTTTTCAACTTCCATAACTAACCAACTTACTACACAATTATTTAACGACTTTGTCTCCGAGAATAAGCCTTAGATAACACCAAAAGAGAAAGATTCATCCCCTTTTTTCTTGTTAAGATAGCAATATCCTCAATATTCACGCTAAAATCCACCGTAAAACAATACTAGGGTCACAACCATGCGTTACCCTGACCTAAATCACTACTCCGCTACTTGAAAATTGCTCTCTTTTGACTCCCTCACTCCCTCTCTTATAATTTTTGGAAATTTCTGGGCTGAAATCTGGTGAAAAAAGGGGGTTATTACCCTTTTTATAGGGGACAAATTCGGGACTGGTCACTGTAGCATTTTACTGTCGCAGGTCGGTTATTGTAGCAGTACTGTAGCACGCATTTCTGCTCTGTCAGCTAAATTTGTAACGTCTATAATTCTCTAATCCGATGTCCTATCGATGAGAGATTTATTGCGTTGGAAACTAGACTCGATGAAATTCATTTTAGGCTTTTGAAACACCTTAAAACTCCTCATATACTTGGAGATATACCCCTCCAAAGCTAACGCAAAATTCTGCCAACTTTTATTTCAAATTTTTGACAAACTTATTTTCTTCGCTTTGCTTGTTCCTGGAATCTTCTAAACTCTCCATACATGATATTTATCATTAATCATACTTAATAATGGTCATGTCCTTTGGTTTCAAGGTTGTCTTTTCCGATTATGACTTACGAGACCGTAATTCATCCTTTACTTCATTGTTACGAACATCCTATGTCTTGTGCCTTCCAAAACTTCATGGAACATCTCCGATACTCCATTAATATGGTGAAGTACGTGGCATGCTCATGCTATGAGAATGCGAGGTGGAGCAGACTGGCGCATGTGAACCTGGCCCCATAGGGCGTACAGATGATAAAGATCCGGCTACCGTCCCTGAAGGCTAGGTCCTACCTCTACCACCAACCGAGGGGCAATCACGCATAATATGGCCTGGACGGCCATATGCATAGCAAGCCTCTGAGCCTAATCGGCACTGGCCTCAATGTAACATCAAACACTGGGAACATCGTGGCACGGGTGGCCTTGCCTGACCCGAATCACCCCTAAACTGAGAACCGAAAAAACTCTGACTTGACCCGGAATGAGTAGATCTATCAAATCTCAAGCCTGTAAACCATGGAGGCGCACTAGTCATATAATGGCCTGAATGCCTAGAAAACTGTTGTCTGTTCCCGCCTTTAAACTCACTCATCGGACCCAAAGATCTAGCCCTCTTGTTATACCCTCTATCATGCTTATGCTAACTTCTTTGTTGTTATTGGCTTTCCTCTAAGTTTTGGGTACGGGCTTGAATGCATGAAATATCCATGTTGTCCTGAAGAGACGCAGTCAAGCACCTATCCATCAAATGTGGCCCTAGGCCTCTCACAAATCGGTGCACTCAGCCACCTATATCTGCTACCACGGCCGAATCATACTTAGCCAAAGAATTAAAATGGAGACTATACTCTAAAGTGCTCATACTCCCTTGCCTAAGATTCAGGAATTTATCAGCTCTAGCTCGCCGAACCTCTGGAGGCAAGTAATGTCGGAGGAAGGCATCTACAAATTCTTGACATACCGGGGGAGGCGCATTGGCTCCCCGTGAAGCCATCAAAACAGTGTACCAATGAACCGCAACATCCCTCAATCTGTAGGATGCTAACTCCACCGATTCAAAGACTGAAGCATGCATCAACCGAAGTGTTCTCAACATCCCATCAGTAAAATTCTGAGGGTCCTCATTCGGCTTTGACCTGAAGAATTTCAGAGGGTTTAAGCTAATAAAATCATGGGCCCTTGCACTAACAGCCCTATCACCTTGCCCTGTACCTCGGGGCCGAGTCTCGGGGCGGCAACTAACCGAGTAACCAAATGAATGGCCTCTTTACATCTTAGCCCGAAGCATCCGTGGAGGAGCTCGGAGTCCGGGAGCTGGGGCTGAGGCTCCCTCATGCTCCTCAAAAATAGGCACTGAATGAGAGGACTGAGATTAAGCCGCATTCTGGGACTCACGATCCTCTACAACCATTGCCGGTGCTCTTTCAGCCCACTTTCCTGCCACTGTCTTGCCCTTTTGGGCTGCGGTAGCTTTTCTTTTTACAGGCATCTTTGAAATACACAATACACAGTTAAGGAAAAGAGAATCCTTATATTATGGCTCTATCGCATGATCTTATGAAGAAAGAAGGTTATTCATTCCTAAAATGCCCGTAGCCTCTTGTTTATAAGCGTGGCGTGCAACACACCCGTAAACAAGACTCTACTGTACACGGCTTGTAGACACACCCTAGGACAGAACTGCTCTGATACCACTTTTGCCACGACCCAACCGGAGGGCCATGTCGGGTACCCGGTGCTAACCCACCCGGGCACCTCTTATCATACATTCACCTTTTCATCTGGGTGAGCCATATAGCTTGATCATAATTTCTATCCATCATTCATGCTAATCCCATTGGGCAACAACACATTTATATCACGATCAACAACTATGCCCATATCAATGTACATAAACCGACGAGGCTAACAAAATGATATACAAAATATAAGTCGACAAGGCTAAAGACATCTAACCATATACATATGTCTATGAGCCTTTAAGAAGAGTATGTCACATCATATAGGTGGGACAGGACCCCGCCATGCCCATAAATATGTACACAAAAGAATAGATACCAAAAGCTGTAGCTCCGAATGAAATGGAACTCTACTACGTAGTCCCTGAGTAATAAAGCTATGGATCAAGCCTGTCTCCCCGGCCACCTGCGGGCATGACGCAAAGTCATTCTACAAATAAAAGGACACGCAGTTAAGAATGTACTGAGTATGTAAAGCATAATCAACATCATTATAGAAGCATAATAGACAACATAAGGAATAGCATAAGAGGGGAGGTAGTAGAACCATCGTCATAAACATTTACTTTCCTTTCATAGGGACCTTCCATTTCTAATGCTTGCTTGTGTACATACACGTGTACATATCCATACATCCATATTTGTATCCGTATTCGTATCCGTATTTACGTACATTTTCATATTCATATTCATAATTGTATTCACATTCGTATTCATAGCATACCCGATCACGAAGGATCGGTGTTTCACATACCCGGCCATGGCAAGGCTCGGTGATTATACATACCTGGCCCTACCAAGGCTGTGGTTATTCGTACCCAACTGCAGCGCAATACATATCATACCCGACCATATAAGCTCGATGTTACATAATAGTCATACATAGACACATATACATAAGAGACCATAAGGATCTTCGACATCATTACTATCGTCGTTTCATTACATCTATCCTTAGAGGATCACCCATCAAATAAGGAATTTAGTATAATCGTAAACATAACGAGAATCATGATCTTTAGTAGCTTTAAAGGTAGAATCATTTGGAGGTCAATATAGCCTCATGAAAAAAATAGATATATAGCCAAGGAACCATGCCTTATTGAAAGAAGGGTTAGCCTTACATACCTTTTCATTTAGCTATTCTATCGCTTGAACGTTCTCCTTCAATGCTCACATTTCTACCTTAATTAGAGTTTATACTAACATTAGATAATCGATAACTTAGCATACTTGACTAAAGCTAGGGAAAATTGGGAAGCATCTCCTTGGTTTATACAACTTCCTCCATATCTTATATCAACTCCCAAACGTCTATAATAACACTCACAATATCATAAGCAATAACCTTTATTCACCTACATTATCCATATTTCTCAATTCACTTCAAATCATCCATATCCGTGGTCATGGCACACTATTACATTCACTCATATACAATGTATATCCCATGTTCTTAATGTCAATTATAGGATAATTATAATCACAACATATCAAGATTCATGACTCATTCCAAACTACTACTCAAAATGTCACTATTCTCACATCATGACCCATTTTATATCTCCTTTTACAATCCAAGTATTTCAACCTCTCAATACTTTAAACAACATGGAATGACCATTAAACTTACCTTAGATGGTGCAGGAATGGACTTCGGGTGGAAGCACTTCACTTGAGCAAACCCTAGTTCCACTTCCACTTGGATTTCTTATCTTGGATGAACCTTAATGAGTTTCTTGCACTTGATTCTCTTGGTTTGGTGAAGTTGATCATCAATTTCTCTTGAGTTCTTGTGGGAGAGGTGTGGAGAAATGTTCTAGAGAGTTCTTGAGAGAAGGGGAGTGAAGATGAAATGAAATGAAATGAACTTGGGTCCCCTCTTTTAATAACCCATAATCTGCCCTGTCTCAGGTCTACGGACCAACATACGGTCCGTATAATTTATATGGACCGTATGTCTGGCCGTAGATTTGGTCCAGATAGACTACCATTCTGGGCAGAATATACGGCCTAACATAGGGCTAGTATATTTTATACGGCCAGTATGTTGGGCTGTATAATGCCCAGCTTTTCCGAACTCATTCTCGTCGGTTCGTTTGATCTCCAATCCTTATGGAACCTTCTTAACACTTGTTTAGCACCTCATTAATAATATAAGGGATGTTATGACTCTTCTCCACAACATCATTAAGTCATCATTAATTTGGTACTCATAAATCTCTTCCGATACATAACGTATACCTTGCTTTCCTTGGCAAACTTTCTTCTCTTGCCTCAAATGTCTTTGAAATCTCAATTAGGGTCATCAATGCTATTTCTTTCTTATTGAAATATCATATACTTCGTGCCCTTCATTAGTCTATTCACTGTGCATCAACGGAGATTTTTTTGAGGTGTTTAGGGTTTAGGGTGTAACATATCTCCTAGTATATGAGGAGTTTTAAGGTGTTTCAAAAGCCTAAAATGAGGTTCATCGAGTCTAGTTTCCAACGCAACAAACCGCTCATCAAAATGATATCGGAATAAGGAGTTATGGATGATGCAAGTTGGGCTGGTGGGGCAGCAAGTTGAGACCCAACCTAAGCATTTATATTTCGGCCCATAAGTATATTTCGGCTCATGAGGCCCATTACGTTTAATATATATGGAAATTTTGTTTGAGGGCTGGTCATTTTCATCTAGAGCTTCCAAGGCTATTAGAGAGAGAGGAAGAGAGCTTCCAGGAGAAAGCCATTTTGATCAAAATCCGAGCCCCGAATCCCGAAGCTCATGAAGAGAAAAGCGTTGTACATCGCGTTGCCTTCAGTTTGAGCTAAAAATCAGCCAAAAAGAGGAGTGTTGACGTGGTTGCTGCATACTTAAGGTAATATTAAGGTCCCTTTTTCATTGTTAATAAGTTTATTTTAGGTTCTAACGGATTAGAACGGAGAAAATAGCGTTATAAACTCGTTTGTTGTTTTGTTGAGATTTATGGATCGGGGGCTGTTTTAGTTGGTTTAAATGGATGGAATCAGCTGAGTTATGATGTATAATAATGGTTGGTATTGTTGTTGATGTTGTTGATGATTCAATTGAATTGGATTTTCGAGATTGTCCGGTTTATAGAGGAAATGCTGCCCGAATTTCATTAAGTTCTGTTCGGATACAAATTAGATAGTAAGTGGTGTAAATGGTCCAATCGTGATATTATCGTCGTGATTGTAGACATACGTACTCGAGAAGTAGACGTTGGGGGATTAGGTAGATTGTCAGGTATGTAAAGTTATCCCTTCTTTCTTTTTGGTATGAATTACATAAAATGAGTGAATGATGAACGTACATAATTCCAATGAATTCAAATTCTCAGTGGTACTTGACATGATAGTTTTCTTTGATTCTCAAGTGATGGTTCATTCTAATTATTCTATTGAGTCTCAGATGATGATTTAATTTGTGTATGGTTGCTCCTAATATTCTATTCGTGCATAATGTTATTACATCATTTCACCGAGTCCCGGGCCGGGTACGTATTCGTGCACAGTTTCATTGCATTGTTCACCAAGTCCCTCACTAGAGGGTCGGGTACGGTATATATATGATTATTTCACCGAGTCCCTCACTAGACGGCCGAGTACGGTATATATATAATTATTTCACCGAGTCCCGCACTAGAGGGTCGGGTACGGTATATATATGATTATTTCATCGAGTCACTCACTAGAGGGCCGGGTACGGTACATATATGATTATTTCATCGAGTCCCATAATGGGCCGGGTACGATGTACTATGTAGATATGCATGACTCTCTTCTCATAAGGCACAGGTGCATTGGTATCTTTGATTACCATACTTGTCTCCTGTCATCTTTTACTCAGTCATGATCTTGTTTATTGTACCTCATGCTTTACTTACTCAGTACATTTTTCGTACTGACCCCTCTTTCTTCGGGGGCTATGTTTCATGCTGCAGGTACAGATACTCAGTCTGGTGATCCTCCAGCCTAGATCTTCTGCTCAGCTACTTGGAGAGCTCCGTTGTTCCGGAGCTTAAGTCATTTTGGGTACAGATCCTTTGATATAGACTTGACTTATGCATATCCAGGGGTACGGAGGGGCCTGTCCCGTCATATTTTACTATTATACTCTTAGAGGTCTGTAGACATGTGTGGGTTGTATATGGGCATTGGTCAGCTATATCGACATAGTCCGTTTTGGAAATTCCTGTATATAGTGGCAGCCTTGTTGGCTTGCATATTTTGTTATGTTTTGGTTAGCTGTGACTCCTCAGGAGACAGGTTCATTCTGATATGTGACATTATGAGTCTATGGCTTGGCTTTACAAATTTCCTTATTATCCGTAATTCCAGTCTGATTATTTTTAGCAGGTTCGTATATGAGTGTCCAGCTCGGGCACTGGTCATGGCCCATCGGTTTGGGTCGTGACAATCCCAACTTGTATGCTTCAGTCATGTTCATAGAGGTTTTGCAGACAATTTCTTGTATACAACTTATTTATGTCTTGTCAGTGGTTATGTCGGCATCGTGGGCCCATTGTACATATACATATGCATGATGTTATATTCATAGTTAGCCTCCTTGGCCTTATTTTCCCATTTGAGAGATAGAAGATGCAAGTTAAAGCTTGGTTCGCTCGGCCCCAGTAAGGTGCTGGGTGCCAATCACGCTTTACCAAGGTTGGGGCATGACAAAGGGGTATCAGAGTAGGTCTGTCCTAGGGTTATCTGTAAGCCGTGTCTAGCACTGTCTTATTTATGGTGAGCAGTGCACCATACTTATAAAAAGAAGGTTGCAAGGTATTTAGGAAGATTTCCTTTCTTTCCCTTCTTAGATCGTGCGATAGAACCATGTTATGAGGATTCTCTTTTTTGAGACCATATGTTGTGATTTCAGCAATGCCTATGAAGAGAAAAGCAACAGGGGCTCAGAAGGGCAAGGCAGTGGCTGGAAGGAGGACAACCATTTCAAGAAATCAATGATAAAATCATAAGCTCGCAAGCTACAATATTTGAGGATGAATGTTTTTAAGAGGGGAAGGATGTTACACCCCGTACTTGCGGAGAAGCACTTATCAAATATGAGCGTAAGTATGTTGAATTATAGCTAAGTAAAACAACTTTTGAGTATAAGAGACAAAGCATTATTAAGTATATTTTATGATTAAATGATGCATATGAGGAATTTCGGAAGGTCCTATGAGGAATTGAGTGGAAGGAGTTGAGTTAATATGACTTTGGAAAAAGATGAGCGTTACTTTGAACAACAAAGTATGAGCCAACTTGGGGAAAGAATATCTTTCAGTATATGAGGAGTTTTGAAGTAAAACAAAAGCCTAAATTGAAGCTCATGAAGTCTAGTTTTTAACACAACAAACCACTCATCGATACAACATCAGAGTAGAGAATTATGGACATTACAAGTTAGGCTGGCAGAGCAGAAACGCGCAGCTCCAGTGCGCGACTGTGCGCGGAAAGTTCTATGTCGGTTCAAACCGACCCTAGAACATTATAAAAAGGGGATTTACCCCTTATTTTCATTCAACCACCTCCCCAAACCTTCTCTAACCCCCTAGAATATTTTTCCAACTTCCTCCATAAAATTTTTAGCCCAAATCAAGTGAAATCCCAGAATTTAGGCTCGGGAAGCATGTAAGGTCTTGTAGTTCTTGTTCTAAACAACGAATCTTGATAAATCAAAGGAGGCCATCAAATATAAATAAGATTCCAAGTTTTTCCAACCTTGATTGAGATTTACGAGCTTGGGAGGACAAGCATTAAGTAGTTAAAGTTAAAGCGACCGAAAAGGTATAAACAGACGAGATGAGGACCTTCCATACAACTTCTTCCTGGATCATTGCCAATTCTGGATTCGTATATGTATTTTTGTGTGTTACGGGTATGTCTTGGGCCCTGTCCCGACATTTATGCTTCAATCATGTTCATAGAGGCTTTACAGACAGTTTCTTGTATACAGCTTAGTTATGTCTTTTCAGTGGTTATGTCGGCATCGTGGGCCCATTGTACATATACATATGCATGATATTATATTCATAGTTAGCCTCCTTGGCCTTATTTTGCCATTCGAGACATAGAAGATGCAAGTTACAGCTTGGTTCGCTCGGCCCCAGTAAGGTGTCGGGTGCCAATCACGCCTTACCAAGGTTGGGGCGTTACAAGTTAGTAGAGAGATTTTCTTCTCTTTTAGCCCCACTAACCAAGCTAACTCAAATTTAGCTAAGTTCCAGTAGACGGATGCATGCGAGCAGAGTTTTCAGATATTAAAGGAGAAGTTGATCTCAACACCCATCTTCACTCTTCCAGAGGGAACAAATGGCTATGTGATATATTGTGATGCTTCAGGTATTGGGTTGGGATATGTATTGATTCAACATGGAAAAGTTGTTGCTTATGCTTCTAGACAACTGAGGAAGGACAAGAAAAATTATCCAAACCATGATCTTGAGTTAGCTGCAGTGATCTATGCTTTGAAGATGTGGAGGCACTATTTATATGGTGCTCATGTTGATATTTATACTGACCATAAGAGCCTCCAGTACATCTTTAAGTAGAAGGATTTGAACTTACGTCAGAGGCGATGGCTAGAGTTGCTAAAAGATTACGATATTGATATTCTGTACCATCATAGGAAGGCTAATATAGTAGCCGATGCTCTTAGTCGTAAGTCCATGGTAGTTTATCATATTTACAACCAGAGAAGAGAGAGCTAGCCCATGAAATTTGTCAGTTAGCTAGTCTTGGAGTTTGATTGTTAGACTCAGGTGATATACACTGTCCAGGATATAACAATGTCATCTTTAGTAGCTGAGATAAAGAGCGTCAGTACGAGGATCCTATTTTAGTTCATTACTGAGATACTGCTCCTCGGAAAGAAAAAAACACCCTTCGTAATTACAGGAGATAGAGTACTCAGGTATCGAGATAGATTATGCGTTCCTAATGTTGCATGGCTTCGTCAGCAGGTTATGGGAGAAGCTCATTATTCTCTCTATACTATCCATCTAGGTACAACAAAAAAATGTACCATGATATCAAGGAAGTTTATTGGTGGGATGGTATGAAGAAGGATATAGCAGAATTTGTCGCTCAATGTCTGAATTGTCAGCAAGTTAAGATGGAGCACCAGAAACCTGGAGGTTTATTGCAGGCAATTGATATTTTGACATGGAAGTGGGAGGTAATTAATATGGACTTCATTACAGGTTTGCCGCGTACTCAGCATAAGTATGAATCGATATGGGTCATAGTTCACAGACTTACAAAGTCAGCCTATTTTCTACCTGTTAGAACTACTTATTCAGCTGACGATTATGTGAAGCTCAACCTTAGAGAGATTATACAACTTCATGGGGTTCCCACAGCCATTATTTTAGATAGAGGAACACAGTTCACAGCTAACTTCTGGAGATCTTTCTAGGACGGATTGGGGACTCAGGTGAGTCTTAGTACTGCCTTTCATTGGTAGACAGATGGACAAGCTGATCGTACTATATAGACACTTGAGGATATGCTGAAGGCTTGTGTAATTGATTTTCAAGGTAGCTGGGATGATCATTTGCCTCTTATTGAATTTGCATATAACAACGATTTTACCATTCCAGTATTCAGATGGCTCCTTAAGAAGCTTTATATGGGTGAAGATGTAGATCACTCATAGGATGGTTTGATGTTGGAGAGAATTAGTTAGTAGGCCCAGACTTAATCCAACAAGCGGTTGACGAAGTGAAAGTGATTCAAGAAAGGTTACTAGCCGCACAGAGTTGATAGAAATCCTATGTAGATAATCGACGATGTAAGCCAGAGTTTGAGGTAGGTGATTGGGTCTTCCTGAAGATCTTGCCTATAAAGGGAGTGATGAGATTTGGCAAGAAAGGAAAGTTAAGCCCTCGATACATTGGGCTATATAGAATCATTCGTACCGTGGGTAAAGTAGCATACGAGTTTGAGCTACCTTCTGATCTGGAGTCTGTTCATCCAGTATTCCATGTGTCTATGCTCCGTAAGTGCATAGGAGATCTCTCAAGAGTCATACCGGTAGATGATGTTTAGGTGACTAAAAAGTTAGCAAATGAGAAAATTCCTGTGGCTATATTAGATTGGCAAGTCTGTCGGTTACGAACTAAAGATGTGGCTTCTGTTAAAGTACTCTGGAGAAATAATAATGTCGAGGAGATGACTTGGAAGGCTAAAAAGGAGATGAAGACTAAGTATCCGCACTTTTTTTCATTGTCCCAGGAGGCCCAGTTTAAGACATCATCATCCCCAGGTATTGGATTTATTTATAGCTATTGTGATTGGTCATGTGAGGCCATAATGTTGTATATTTTTAGCATGTGGCCCTGTGTGGCATTATTTTGGGTTGCTGTGTACAGGTTGGATTGTTATAGTTACAGAGGAGACTCTGCTAAAATTTTTATAACTCATGACTTGTATGAACATACGAGGACGAATGTTTCTTGGGTGGGGGGGGGGGGGGAGAATGTTACGCCTCTCGTTTTTGTCATAAGAAAGTCTATGGATTCCTAGTTGTGTATACCCTTAGTACAGAGATTTGTACCTAAGTTTTGAGATATTAAGTTCCCTGCCTCACATATACCGAAGTACCAGTATATGTTCCTTACGATATGATAGGATTAGAAGCTAAACGAATTGAATCGATGTGAGTCGAAAGACGGTCCATCGACATATTGATGTGACATCCTTTCCCATCATGGACATGCTGAGGCCCCTGAACTCTGGGTGGCAGAACGATGGAGCAGAGTTGACGGTCATCAACGTGTTGAGGAGCCGTCGACCCTGAGGCACTGGAACTTTTTGTTCCACTTATATATATATATATAGTCCCTCATGCTTTTATCCTCACTTTTCATTTCCCAACCTAGAGGAAACCCTAAAACATTTCCTCTCAACATTTTCCATTATATTGGTGAGATTTTAGCAAGATTCAAGCAATGTGAACCCGAGCTAGTGAAGAAAAAATTGTTCCTAGGGTTCCATAGAAGTTGTTGAGCTTAGGAGTTGGAGTTGAAGTTTTATTTTTGGGAGTTCGATTCCTTCATGGTATGTATATGATTCTTAACTTTGTTTTTGAGTTAACTACCTAGAGTTTTAGTGGGTTAAGGTGAAGGAAATGGAGTTGTGGAGGCATAAACTAGTTTGTTGATATGGTTGCCTTGTGGGCTATTTTTTATTAGATTTTTGGAGAGATTCTTACTTGTTTATGTTGCCATATGATGTTTTTTTTGTTGTTGATGATGTTGTGTATGTAGTGGGTTGTTTTGGAAGTTGGATGGGAGTGGAAGTTATAGGGGGAATGCTGTCCGAAATTCGTTAAGCTCCTTTCGTACTTGAATTGGATAGTAAGTGATGTAAATGGTCTAATTGTGGCCTATGTTATCTTGATTGTGGACTTATGAGTTCGAGAAGTAGACATTGGACAATTAGATATGCTTTAAGGTATGTTAAGGCTATCCCTTTTATTCTTTTGGCATGATCTTTATGATACAAACGAAAGAAGTAAACGAGTGAGTTCTAAAGACTCTATTCTTAAATAGTTTAGGTATATTCGTATCCTTGGCCTCCTATGTTCCATATCTATAGTTTCGAGAGATCGATTATACTGTCATATTAGCTTCTTATATTACTGAGGAGTTCAGAGTATCCTTTTACGAGTCGTTCATGCATTATATATACGTACAGCTATTTTCTTAAACCGCGTTGCGCTGTAGTCGGTCGGGCAAGCACGTAGATGTGCACACCACTGCAGTGGGTAGATTATGAGATTACCCCGGATGCGGGATGACATGATATATGGATCGGGCTATACGTTCCACAGCACTAGTAGTTATACTAAGATATATGTATATGATTTTGAAAAGAAGCATGCGTATCATACGCCGCAGAGGAACTTTCAGTTATTCAGAGTACACAGACACTTTCAGATGTTTGGATTAGCTCTCATGTTGCAGATATCTTTCATGGTTCTCATGTATATATTGTTCTTATGCCGTACATACTCGGTACATTATTCGCACTGACTCCCCTAGTGCTCGGGGGCGCAGCGTTCATGCCCGCAGGTTCAGGTTGATAGAGAGGTGGTCCAGCTCAGTTTGACTTCCACCCAGTAGTAGTCAGTGCACTCCACTTGGTTCGGAGCTACAGTCTATTTTTGGTATGCTATTTTTGACATGTATATATGGTTATGACGGGGCCCTGTCCCGTTCTTTCTACCGCTTTGTATTCCATTAGAGGTCTGTAGACAGTTGTGTATAGTTGGGAGGTTATGTAGCCTTGTCGGCTCTTATTTTGTTGTACGTACCTATGTATACTTAGCCGGCCCTTGCACTTGTATATATATATATATATATATATATATATATATATATATATATATACAAGTGGTTGTGAGATCGTGATACAAAGTTCATGGTGTTGTTCTTAGAGAGTCAGTATAGTTCAGTTATGAGTCAGATATGGGCCACCTTATTATTTAGTGAGATCCAGGTACGAGTATAAGGGTGTCTGGTCAATAGAGTTCAGGCAGTCGTAATGGCTCATCGGTTTGGGTCGCTACAGCCATCGTAGGATAAGAATCGCTCTGCCCAATAGGACGATTCTATCATATATTCCCCGTTAAGGGATTTTGATCCATTTATGTTCATGTTTACGTCTTGTACCCCGGCTAGGTACAGGGCGGCTTAGCTGATCAGACGCCACGCATTAATGTGGTGGCTATATGTCGGTTATACTAATGCTCTCCCACATATATTTTTACATATATATATATATATATATATATATATATATATATATATGTCAGATATTCATGTTCATGACTAGGTTTCAGTTTTAGTTTTAGCTCTTATCATGTTATTTCATGTGCCATATCTATTTCATTCAGTTGCTTTACATACTAGTACATTCAATGTGTTGATGTCCCCTTTTCTATTGCCCGGGGGCCTGTATTTCACGATGCATGTACGGATTTACAGGACGATGCATCTGCTCATTAGGATTTGCTTGTATCAGCTAGTTGGTGAGCCCCATCTCATTCGGGGTGTTGTCCTTATTTATTTCCATGTCATGTTTAGCAAGTTAAGGTATGTTGGGGGCCCTGTCCCTGCAAGTATGTTTTGTAGTTTAGATACTCAGAGTTGCGTAGCCATCTCTAGTTCTGTTTACGATATTTTCGCATTCACGTTTTACACAAGTATTATTAAATATTATGAGTTTTCACGTTTTGTTAAGGCTCATCATGTTTCATGTTATATTCCGCTCATGTTTATGCCCCATGTTGATTCAATAAGTCATGTTGTTCGCTCGGTCACATGCATTCAGGAACCGAGTGCCGTGTTACGCCCAGGCCATGGTTCGGGGAGTAACAAAGCTTGGTATCAGAGCCTAGGTTCAAGTGTCTTAGGGAGTCTATGAAACCATATCCAGTGGAGTCACTTTTATATGCGTGAGGGCCCCACACATATAAACAGTTGACCACCAAGACATTCAGGGTTGTCTCACTTCTTCCATACTCCTGATCATGCAGTTAGAGCAGTACTTTCAGAAATTCTTCTAAATCGTACGAATTACGTATTTCAGAATATGGCTCCGAAAAGAAAGTTCACGAAGAGGACTTCAGCTACCAGCCAAAGGGTTGCCGGCCGATACGACTCAAAGAAGAAGATGTTCGGACTCAGCAAAATGCTGGACCAAAGGCCCCAAGCGCTCCCATAACTACACCTTCTAATGCTTCGACCGTGGATGTTAGAGGAGCTATTCAGTTACTCACTCAGATCGTTGCTGACCAGGCGCAACGACAGGAAACGGCTCCTAGCTCAGGTGCTAGTGGTGGGTTAACCAGTTCTAGAACCCAAGAGTTTCTTCGCATGAAGCCTCGAGTGTTCACGGAGTCTAAGAAGGTGGAGGATCCATAAAATTTGATTGATAGGCTATAGAAGGTGTTCCGTGTTATGCATGTCATGGAAACAGAGGCAGTAGAGTTTGGAGCCTATCAGTTGCAGGATGTGGCTCACATTTGGTATGAGACTTAGGAAAAGTCCCGAGGGGAGAATGCACATCCCGCTACTTGGGATGAATTTGTCGATGCCTTCACTGACCATTTCATGCCAATTTATCTTAGCGAAGAAAAAACTATGGAGTTCGAGAGGCTAAGGCAGAATAACATGACTATTCAGGAATATTATCTCAAATTTGTGTCGTTGTCCAGACATACTTCCCACATGGCTCTCGATATGAGGGCCATGGTTAGAAGGTTTGTGCTTGGGCTTAAACTCGAATTGCACGGGGATGTTAATACGGCTGGTCAGAATCACAAGATGACTATTTCCAAGTTATTGGCATTTATGCAAGGTAAAGCAAGAAAAAGCACTGTAGAAGCAGAAGGATAGGGAATTCAGCAAGAGGGCTATGTCTTCGGGTAACTTTAATCAGGGCGGAGGTAGACAGTTCTTTAAGAACAGGTTAGCAGGACCCGCTCCATCCGTGACGATGTACCACGACCCTAAAGTTTAGGAATGAACAGAAGAAATAGAATTTCAGACCAGCAGGTTCCTACTCTCAGGCTAGTGTGGGTCAACAGGCTTATACTAATCCGATTTGCAGCAAGTGTGGTAAGAGACACCCAGGTGAGTGTCATATGGGTATAGATGTATGCTATGGTTGTGGCCAGAGGGGCCATATTCAGAGAGATTGTCCGTTAGCTAGGCAAGGTACCGGAGGCAATGTGGCTCAGTCCACAAATTTTGTAGCTCTTCATAACAATCAAGCTCAGTATGGGCGTGGAGCAGCAAAGTCCGACAATACGGGTGGTGATCAGAACTATTTGTATACACTGGCAGGTCGTCAAGATACAGAGGCCGGTGGAGATGTGGTCATAGGTATGCTAAACGTCTTCACTCATGATGATTAGCAGGTGGTTAGTAGAAAAATAGTAAGTCGTGAGTAGATGTAGTGAATTACCAATTCCATCAGGGCTAGTAGAAGTATGATTTTGTATCCTTGGTCAGGTTAATGCTAGTAAGTGGGTAACAGTTGGAGTACACCAAGTGTGTGCTAAAGCCCGATGAGTCAAAATTAAACTCGAATTACAGTGTCAATGGTAGAAAAAAACCAGTTAGGCAGAACCAACATAATGAGCAGATAGTGACTTATTGCTAAACTTAAGGAATCCTCAGGCTTAAAATGTCAGCTTTTGAACTAAGGGGGAGATGGTACGACAAGGTACCGAGGTATATCATGTGTTCTCTATATTAATAAGCGTTGAGAAAGAAAAGTTTGAGGTAATGTTACGTTCCCAATACTCGAGCAATTCATGTACTAGGTGGTACTTATGCCCAGAAGTACTCTACTCATACCTTACGTACAATATCGTGCCCATGTTAGCATTTTACACTCCATGAATATGATTCAAGAATGAAGACTCCATCGCGATAGTGGTCTATGCTTTTAAAACAAAGTGTCCCATATGATTCGTACCTATAATTCATTTTCCCTCAATCATGCATCATCCTCCCACGATAATAATCAAGATGATCCAAGGTATTAATATCTATGTTTCAGAGAGAACAAGGTAAGGTTCGAAGTAAGGTACGTTCCAATTTCAAAGTGAGATCCTTTCAGGTACTCTATGGTACGCATCTCAAAAGTATTCTACGCAGATTCAACGTATTAATGTCATGCCCACGATAGAGCTTATGCTATATGTTAGGATCATATTTCTGTTATATGACTCAAGTCTGTCTCATTCGCACCGAGTTGTGCTTACATTCAAAGCCCAAGTAGTACTCCTGCCTAATATGTCTATCGTAGTGATATATGAACATCTATGATCAAACCTCTAAGTTTTCGGATCACATCTCCGCTAAGCATACAGATCTCCTGCTGTAACATAACATTTATGTTTTTCAACATTGAGGTTTCATGCTATGATATCCATGTTTTCATGCATTCGGATCTCATGTCAGTTCTGTACTCATGCATCTACGTCGGTCAGAATTCATGCATTCATGTTCCATGTCATGCTCATCACGTCCATGCAATCGTGTCATGTCTATGCTAGTGTTCTAGTACTAATGTCATTCGTGCCTACGAATTCTTCTCAAATATCATGTATAGTATCCATGTATTCTCTCTCTTCAGTACCTATATGTTCATGTCAGATCGAGATTCATGAAAATTATCATTCACGTATTTATGTCAGTCTAGTATTCATGTTAGCCTCGTTCATGTTCCAATGCCTTGTTATGCCATGTCATGCGTGTTATGATGCCCTTTGAAATTTGTGTTATGCTATGGTTAGTTGGTAGGGGGTTGAGTTGTTAGGGCCATATTTGGTCTATCAGGCTATGGGAAAAAGGTCAAGTTGATCAAGGGCATTTGAGAATGGCTCAGATTCTCCAGAAGTCCTACACATTGAAAGGAGAAGGGACTTAGAGTTTCAAGTTGATGATTGGGTGTTTTTAAAGATTTCACCTAGGAAAGGTGTGAGGAGATTTTGGCAAGAAAGGGAAGCTTAGTCCCTGATATATTGGACCTTATAGAATCCTGCGGAAGGTTGGTCAAGTAGCTTATGAACTTGAGTTGCCACAAGATTTGGCGGATGCACACCCAGTGTTTTATGTATCCATGTTGAGGAAGTGTGTGGCGAACCCGTCATTGGTTGTTCCTGTTAATACTATTACGGTTAAGGATGGTTTGACCTATGAGGAGATCCCCGCAGCCATTCTTGATTATCAGGTTTGCAAGTTGAGAACTAAGGAAGTTGCCTCAGTTAAAGTTTTATGGAGAAGTCAGAAAGTTAAGGAGGCTACTTGGGAAGCCGAAGAACATATGATATCCAAGTATCCGTACTTGTTTAAAGAACCGGCAGAGAATGCTCAAGGTAGCTGGCTACCATATCTATGTCATGTCCCTTACATATTCATGTCCCATGTTTCACGTCCCATGTTTCACGTTCACATTCATGTATTCAGTAGTCATGTCTCATGCTTCAGTATTCATGTTTCCATGTAATCATGTCATGTCAGCTCAGTCCCTATGTCTCATGTCATGTTTCCTTCACGTTCATCTATTCAAGCCATGCCCAGCCATGTGCTTAACCATGACCCATCATTCGAGAACGAATGACCCCAAGGGGGAGATGATGTTACACCCCGTATCTTAGAACTAAGTTTTATTCTCGTATCGTTAGAGTTTTAGCGAAAAATTTAAAAGTTTGTACGTATTACAAAAGTAGTTACCAAGCCTAGTTCGGGCACCCATAACCCCTTGTCAAGGAGATATGATTGTCTTAAAATGGCTATTAGAGAGGTGCTTAAGATTCGGTAGAATCGACTAAGTTTTCGATACTTCTGCCTTCTAACCCAATTACAGGAAAATTCGTTGATAATTTGAGAAAACTTAAAACATAAAAGTGGTACCCCTTTGAAATAGCTTTCTAACTGTATATTGTGGAGCCTGAATAGAGCTCTGTGCTAAGAGTTATGTCCATTTTACTGAACACTATCGACGGAGTGTAAAAGTGTCAGGGGAGTTCGCTTCGCTGAGCTCGCCCCAAAGCTAGGCCTGGACTCGCCTTGGGCCGCGCTCAGTGAGGTAGAGGTCTAAAAGTGGAAAATACTCAAGAAAATCATCAAAGTATAAAATGGATGAGAGAGCTCGTTGAGCTCGCCCCAAAGAGAGGTAGGGGCAAGCCATAGACCGCGCTCGGCGTGCCTGGGGGTCCAAAATGCCCCATGCTCTAAATTTAATACTTAACTCAAAATTTCATTTTTCAGACATTCCAAATTCATTCTAAAGCCCTAAGCAGCCGTTTTCCTCCTCTTCTCATCCTCCCACGTCAAGCTAAGATCGCTCTAACGATTCCTAACTAATTCTAATATTAATTCATGAATTGTAACATGATTTTTCAACCAAAACATAGGATTTTCAAAGCTAGATTCATTAGAGAAGCAGTTTAGTTCGTTGGATTTGAGCGTTTATAGGTAAGTAGGGCTTTTATCTACGTATGGGAACATCTTGGTCTTCCCAATGCCATGTTCTTCCATGATTATATGAAAGTTCACCAAAAACTAATGCCATGTTTTAGTCACGTTTATGATAGCCCTAAGTTCATGTAGCATGATTTACTATGTTTGAATTATAAATTCGTTATTGAATTCCTAATCTTCTATTTTAGATATTGGGAATCCATCCGTAATCCATGAAAATCCATACTTTGTATTCCATGGGTTCTTACAAGCAAGTTATGAAATATTATGTTTATTTTCATGGAAATCCTACATGTCCCCATGCTTTTATGCAAGTTATATTATTTAATTATATTCATGTTATATTATACTTACAATCCATATTTACAAGTCATGTTTATGAAAAACCATGGGTTCAGACGCCGCCTATATTCAGGTTCATGTTTTTGGGAGAAGGCTCAGATAGCCTGAAACTATGTTTGCCACCAAAGGATAAGAATCGCTCCGCCCAGTAGGACGATTCTTTCATATATTCCCCATTGAGGGATTTGGATCCATTCATGTTCATGTTCACATCTTGTACCCCGGCAAGGTGCAGGGCGGCTTAGCTGATTGGGCAGAGATCAGACGCCACGTATTAACGTGGTGGTTACATGTCGGTTATACTAATGCTCTCCTACATGTATTTTTACTCATGTTATATATATACACACATATATATATATATGTATGTATATATATATATATATATATATATATATATGTGTGTGTGTGTGTGTGTGTGTGTGTGTGTGTATTTATGTTCATGTCAGATATTCATGTTCATGACCAGGTTTCAGTTTCAATTTCAGCTTTTATCATGTTATTTCATATGCCATGTCTATTTTATTCAGTTGCTTTACATACCAGTACATTCAATGTGCTGACATCCCCTTTTCTATTGCCCAGGGGCCTGCATTTCACGATAGAGGTACAGATTTATAAGACGACACATCTGCTCGGTAGGATTTTCCCATAGCAGCTTGTTGGTGAGCCCCATCTCATTCGGGGTGTTATCCTTATTTATTTCCATGTCATGTTTAGCAAGTTAAGGTATCTTTGGGGGCCTTGTCCCAGCAGGTATGTTTTGTAGTTCAGATTCATGATAGAGGTTTCATAGACTAGTCAGTCAGTTATGTCAAATACTCAGAGTTGTGTATCCATCTTTGGCTCTGTTTATGATATTTTCGCATTCACGTTTTATACAAGTATTTTATTAAATATTATGACTTCTCATGTTTTGTTAAGGCTCATCATGTTTCATGTTATATTCCTCTCATGTTTATGCCCCATGTTGATTCAGCAAGCCATATGGTTCGCTCGGTCACATGCAGTCAGGCTCCGACTACCGTGTTATGCCCAGGACATGGTTTGGGGTGTGAAAGAATATCACCTCTGTGACCTATCCCAGGGCCCTTCTGATTTCTTGTATCCTAGATAACATGCCTGTGAATGTATGCTAGCAGGTGATTGAAGAATGGAAGGATTTCATGAGGCATGGGGTGTCGAGTTTGATGTTCTCGTCATTGATCACTTCGCTGTGTAAGATGGCTGGAGTCCACAGGAGGGCTGAGGACAGCATGGTTGATTTTGATGCTGATTTTCACCGACTACGGGTGGTTGGTCATGGCACGTCCGTCCAGAACAAGAAGAGGAAGACTGGTGAGGGAGTGAGTGCTAGTGCAAGTAAGGGTGGAGGTGGAGCTGGAGCTGGAGCTGCCTATGTTTAGGGCCTATTTGAGTGCCTTGATACTCATTTTGATGAGATGGTGGCGATGTTTCAGACTATGCAGAGACCTTCGATGGAGGTTAATTCTTCCAGTGTTGTCGAGGGTTACTTTACGAGAAAGGAGATGAAGGGCTATATAGAGGCGCAGAACGGGATGGGTGAGTCACTCTCTACCTTGCAGGCCATCTACACCTCTCTGGCTGCCGATCATGTCCCGCTTCGTAGTGACTTAAGAAGGAGAGGGTTAAGAACAAGTCCCGTGACAAGGGTCACCTCAAGGCCTGGAGAGGTGTCAAGGGCCTGTGCAAGAAGATATACCCCAGCGAAGAGATACCCGTGCAGGATGATAACGACTCTGAGTAGTATTCGTTCGTGAGCAAGGCCAAGGGAGATGGTGGGAAGAGCAGATCAGTGGAGGATGCTAGCAGCTCTGATAATGTAGGGGCCATGAGGAGGAAGACTGCTTAGGGATCTTCCTCCCCCCCCTCCCCCCTTCCTGTTATATCTCGCATTTCGCACGTCGGAATATTTTTAAGTTGTTTGCGACAAATTAGGGACGAGGTTATTTTCCGACTTTGTTGTAAGGCATAAGTGTTTTATGATTTTATGGAATGGAAATATTAACAAAAATTTGGGGTAAAAGTGGAATTTTGGAAATTAGTAGTTCATGAAAAAATAAGGCCACATGTAGTGTGGGCCATGGCTACATGGAATATTAATATATGTAGAGATGGATGACTTGTTAAGTCATTTTCGTCAAGTTCATCTTTTGGAAATTTCTAGAAATTTGAAGAAAGATTTGGAGGGAAAAAGAAAAGAAAAAGAATTAGAAAAAATTTGGAGGAAAATAGGGGCACATGACCGGCCATGTTCCCCCTTTATATATATATATATATGTGTGTGTGTGAAGAAATTACAAGGCAATTCATCATTTTGAACTCTAGAAAATTCAAGAAAAGTTGAAGAAAGAAAGAGAGAAGGGGACGGCCAAGGGCTGGCCAAAACCAGCCCCTTGATTTTGGTCTTGGAAAAATATTTTCTCCTTGTTTCTCTACTAATTGGAAGGCCCTCGTCGACGTGGAATAATTGTTGAAGCAAGAAAAACACTCCTCCTTGCAAACTATGTCCTAGCCGAATGGCAAAGGTGAAGGAACAAGGTATGGTTCAATCTTATTTTTCATGTGTGATGCATGGTTTGTGGATATTGTAGTATATGGAAATGAATGAAGTTCATAAAGCTATGGAGTATGTAGTGTAGCCGTGTGCATGTTGTTGGTGAAGACATGTTGACCAAATTTTATTTAGTGTTTGGTTGATGTTGTTATGGACGTTTTGAGCATGTCGTAATGTGTTGAAATGGATGAAATGCATGAAGTTGTGTGTGTTGAGGGGCTGACCGAAAGGTGGCTGTTTGTGTGGAAGAGATGGACTAATTTTATTTGATATAATTTGGTTGTCGTATTGTGAATTCTACAATGGGCAATGAAGGCTTAATGACTTATGTTGGTGTTGAAATTGTTGTGGGCTGTTTTGAAAGTCAATATGATTTTAATATGTTTTCTCATAATTGTAAAAATAATGTTGTAGTGTATGGGATTGTTGGTGTAGTTGTGAATTTGGTAAGTAGAAAATATGTTATGAACGTTCCTAATGAAGTTGGAAGGTTTCGGGTGCATGGTGTATTGTTTGTTTTGGAATATTGTGCGAATTGCTTAGAATGCGTTATGAATTGATTATGGATGTTGTCATGATGATTATTGGTTTGGTTGTTGTTGATATTAGCCGAGTTGAATTCTCGGGGTGGTTGGATATATAGGGGAGATCTTTTTGCCGGAATTTTTATAGAAAAAGTGATGGCTTGGAATTGGAATCTTCAACGTCTATGGCTAATGTCGGATGTCTTAAGACATTATTGTGGATCGTGAGAAGCCAAGACGCAAGTTTGGATTAGCTTAGAGGGCGGCCAAGGTATGTAAAGCTCACCTTTCTTTCTTTGGCATGTCTTAGTATGATTAGGCTATGATATGATCCCCGAGGTAACTCCACTCCGCGATCCGAGCATGTCCGTGATTCTTATTTGTTTCTTGATATCCATATGTATAATGTAGTCAAATTATGGTTTCTATGCCTTTGTATAATTGAATATGAGTATGCATAAAAGATTATGTTCATAAAAGAGTCGGAAACTACGAACGTCCGTATCTTTCACATATGAGCTCGGATCGCTCCGAAACGCTCGTGGGAGGTCCCCTAACGTATGACATCCCCGATATTCATAGGCGGGCTCGGGTCGGTTTGGTACTTGCCCGTGGGCCCACAAGACGTTCCGTTGTATAGTTCTAATAACTTGTTAATATAACTTGATATGACTAATAATCTGACTTCCGAATATGATTACTCACTTATCTGCTAGGTTTGAAATAAAGATTCGTATATATATGATTCTGATACGCGATTATGATGCCTAAAGTTCTATTTGGTAAGTCTCGGATAATATCTGGAAGAGATTTGACTTGGTTAAAGCCATCGGCTCATAAATGATAATTTGTCTGATTATTCCGTTAAGTCCGTGTAAATGTATGAAATGAGAATCCGTATGCATATGATTTTGAGATATAACTATGATTGATAAAGTTTTATTTGATATGTTTCTGAATAATATCCGCAAGAGAGTCGCTATGATTAATGCTATTGGATTTGAATGATAAATTGTTTTGAACTATTGTTAAGTCCGTATGAATGTTTGAATGGCATATAGATCACCCGATTCTGCGCTCGTGCACAATTTTGTTATTCCTTCGCCGAGTCCGGGCCGGTACTATCGTGCGCACAATGCGAAGTATGATGAGCTCCGAAGTATGATGAGCGACTATTATTATTATGGTGTTATGATGTGTCCGGCACGCCGAGCCCTTTTTGGCGGTACCGTGGTTATATGATATGATGTGTGACGGAGATGCAGGAGATATGAAAACTTCCGAAGTATGATGAGTTGTGGCGCCCAAGGCAGGAGGGGCGACCACGTTCCATCCGCCGGGACCCATTATGGGCCGCATAGGATGTATGATATGCTATTCTGTTTGATCTGATGATATAATGATTTGATAATGTGGAAATCGACAATATAATGAGTACTGGGTTTCTGATGATGCGATAGTCCGATAATGTGACGATCTGATGATATGAAAATCTGATGCCATGATAATCTGATGACATGATAATCTGATGATACGATCTGTTTATTCCGGAGCCGGTGGTGGGGCAAACCCAGTGGCGAGGCAAAATTCCGCACTGGTTTAGGCGAATCCCACATCGGTTAATGTCAGCTATTATGATATGTTCTATTTTTTTTTTTATATATGTAAGACAGAAATGTTTTTCAAAAAGAAAGAAGAATAAGCCAAGCCTTCGACATTCGATTACTAAATACATTTTTCCGTACTTCGCTTATGATTTCCAAATTAATATGATTATGATATGTTTTGCTCACCGGCATATGTATATACGGGGATATATATATACGTGTTTTTCATTCCGGTTATGATAAGTGTTGTAGGTACACCTGTGAGCTAAGGATATTAGAGAAGATGTTACGACTCATTTGCCGGTTCCTATATTTGTGTTATGATATCCGGGTCATGTTTCAGTCATTCGTTATGAGCGGCTCCATAATTATTGTTATATGTGGTTTCAGATTTTGTACGGTTATAGGTTATGTGTAATTTGAAAAAGATATAAAGTATGTTTGTTTTCGAAAATTTTTAATGTATTTATGACATCGGCCGAGGGCCCAAAATGATTACGAGTATTACGATAGTCGGAGGGTTCGCTCGGCCCTAGATAAGGGTCGGGTGCCCATCACACTCTATCGGAAATTGGGGTGTGACTTTTTTTAATGAGGATACTATGGTTGCCCTTGTATGGCTTTTTATCTCAAACAATGTTTAATTTGGTTTTGTGGTTTTGTTCCATGGTTTGAACAATTTCCTTTTTGGTTTTTTTTTTTTTTTTTGGATTGTAATAAGTTTTGGATGGCTCCACTTGCGGGCTTTTGTTTTATGTTCTTTTGGTTTTTTGTGAAATACTTGTTTGATTGGAATCATTCCGTGGTTGGATATTCGAAGAAAAGCTACTAGTTTGATTCGTGTTAATGGATATCCGACGCGAAACGATTAGATACTTCGGACAAGTCCCCCCGCGAGCGTCAGCCCTGAGGCAGATGGATTGACGTGGGAGCGGCTCGTGATAAATAGAAACAAGATGTGAGCGAGTAAGATGTTCCGGCGGGATTGGCGAGCTCTACTTGCTCGGAGGCCGCCGAGTCGAGTTTGTTTGTGTTATGATATCCGGGTCATGTTAGAGACTTTGCGTAGACAGTCATGATAAGATGTCCGTTGTGAGCGGCTCCATAAGCCGCAGTATTGTTATATGTGGTTTTACAGATTTTGTACGGTTATAGGTTATGTGTAATTTGAAAAAGATATAAAGTATGTTTGTTTTTCGAAAATTTTTACTATGTATTTATGATCTGGCCGAGGGCCCAAAATGATTACGAGTATTACGATAGTCGGAGGGTTCGCTCGGCCCTAGATAAGGGTCGGGTGCCCATCACACCCTATCGAAAATTGGGGTGTGACAAATTGGTATCAGAGCGGTTCGTCCTAGGGGGTTGTACGCAAAGTCGTGTCGTAGAGTCCTGTTTATGGTGTGAAGCGCGCCACATTTATAAACAGGAGGCTACGGGGCATCTAGGATGGTTACTCTTCTTTGGCATCTTAGATCGTGCTGTAGAGCCAAGTTATAGGAAATTCCCGACATTGACCTTTGATTTCGGCAGAGGAATGACGTTGACAGGCGGAAGCGACCAGCGGTATGGAAGGTTACAAAGCACGCAGGTAAGTAAAGATACGAAAGATATATGTCAAGTAAGGTATTGGCATACGATTGAAAGGCAAAGTTAAAAACTGAAAAGGAAGGTAAGCAAGAAAATGTGATATGTGTAGTCGTGCTGAGCATATGAGGTAAATCTAATATCTTCGGACCTTTGTGAATATTGAGAGCCCGTGTGGCTATGATACGATACAATATGATGTGATATGTATATATGATGATGGCCCTGTGAGGCCTTTGTTGGTATTTCCTGCGTGCAGGTTTTGGAATAGTAAGAAATACAGAAGAAACTCTGCCGAAATTTTTCTAGAAATAATACGAGAATGAGAAACGAGTTGGAAAATATTTTGAAAAAGTCGGGTTAATAGTAGCGATAAAAGTTGACTGAGCTGTAAAGTACTACGCCGCCCTCTAGGGATAAGTTAACTGTGGAATGAGTGGTGAAATAGTAAATAAGACGTCGGTGGAAATATGGTAGTAAGGAAATTTGGAAGGACTTGTGCTACTAGGCGATGACTTTGAAAGGATTGGTAGGTTTGGATAAAGTGATATGATTAAGACGAGGGTACGGAGGAAAAAAAAAAAAAAAAAAGAATTGTGACGAATGGGAATGTGTTAATAAGACGCTTGCCAGCCGATGTGTCGTGAGGGCGTTTTGGGAATATGATAAAGTTCCGACGTACTCAATATTATGTGTAGAAGGTCGGGCGGTGAGAAAGACATCGAGAAAGCGTTAAAGCGTCGTATTCCATCAAAGTTCCAAAGTTAAGCGTGCTGAAGTGAGGGAAATTTCAGGATGGGTGACCCCCCTGGGAAGTTTTTTGAAAATCCTACAAATTCAGACGTAAGGAGCGAATAAGAAATCGGAGTAGTCTAAGAGAGATTAGAGTATGTGGAGCGGCCAGAAACCTCACAAGAGCACGTAGGACGGTGTGAATCAGGTCGGTGAAGAGAAGGAGTTAACGGAAAGAAAGGAATAAAAAGGAAACGAGACAACAGTGTAGTAATAGGTTATGATGTATGACTGAGGATACGAGTACCATAAGCGGAGGATTGTGAGAGACTAAGTTATAGAAAGACAAGAAACAAGGCAGAATGAATGCTAGGAAATGACTGGGATGATACGGGTAAAATGTGAACGAACAGAATACGTTTTGAAAATGAGAAAAGGACTATGTAAGAGTAGTGTGTTCTGAACGACACGGAGGTAGCATAAGATTTCAAAAAAAAAAAAAAAAAAAAAAAAAAAAAAAAACAGGCATGAATGGGCAATGGTATAAGCATACCCCTAAAGGGGGGAAGCGGGTAAGAGAAATGTAAGGATGGGATAGAGACAGTTGGTACGGCAGTGTGTTTGATATGGACACCTAAGCTGCAAATGAGACCCACCTCCCCGAAGTAAGTAGTGAGATCGGAAAACTAACAATAAGTGTATAAGAGTCAGGATGGTGTTTGAGGCAGTGTGAGGAGCTTTGCAAAAACCTCGAACGACAGGACACTAGAAAATGGAGGTGTATGAAGGAAAAGAGTATGACAAGAGAATGGTATTGGATAGCCTAAGAGATAGTATGAAGGACAACAATACCTATAAAAAGGGAGCTCCCCCGAGGCGCTTATGAGACCCCGTACGACTAGTCGAACATTCGAGGACGAATGTTCTAAAGGGGGGAAGGATGTTATATCTCGCATTTCGCACGTCGGAATATTTTTAAGTTGTTTGCGACAAATTAGGGACGAGGTTATTTTCCGACTTTGTTGTAAGGCATAAGTGTTTTATGATTTTATGGAATGGAAATATTAACAAAAATTTGGGGTTAAAAGTGGAATTTTGGAAATTAGTAGTTCATGAAAAAAAATAAGGCCACATGTAGTGTGGGCCATGGCTACATGGAAGATTAATATATGTAGAGATGGATGACTTGTTAAGTCATTTTCATCAAGTTCATCTTTTGGAAATTTCTAGAAATTTGAAGAAAGATTTGGAGGGAAAAGAAAAGAAAAAGAATTGGAAAAAAAAAATTTGGAGGAAAATAGGGGCACATGACCGGCCATGTGCCCCTAAGTATATATATATATATATATATATGTGTGTGAAGAAATTACAAGGCAATTCATCATTTGAGCCTTAGAAAGTTCAAGAGAAATTGAGAGAAAGAAAGAAAGAGAGATGGGCAACCATTCGGCCAAGCTGGCCGAACATGGTCCCAAGGTTTGGCCAAGGAAAAAAATAAATTTCTTCAAGCTTGTCTACTAAATGGAAGGTCCTCTATCATGTGGAGGAGTTGTTGGAAGAAGTAGATCATTGTCTTGCCATATACAACTTAGCCGAGAGAAGAAGGCAAGAGGAAAGGTATGATTCAATTTCTTTTGCATGTTTTCATGGATATTTTAGACGTGTTATAATGCATGGAAATGAATAAAAATCATGAAAATATGGATGTTGAAGTTGAGCCATGAATGTGATGTTGGCCGTGTGTGCATATGTATTTAGTATGTCTAGGAGTGATGAATCAATTTAATTGGCATGTTGGTTGTTGTAGTGTGTTGGAATGAATGGAAATCATGAAACCTTGAATGTTGGTGTTTGCCGTGGTGTTGTGTGTGTAGCCGTGGGGGCTGTTTGGAGGGGGTATGATGAACAAATTTTATGTCGTATTTTGGTGGTTATTTGTTGCGGATTATGTAGTGAAAATGAAGGTTTGATGACCCAAATGGAAGTCGTAATTGTATGGGCTGATTTGAGAATGTAATGTGATTCTAATGTAGTTCTTGAATTTATAGAAATAATGTTGTAGTGTATGGGATTGTTGGTGTAGTTATGAATTTGGAAAGTAGAGAATATGTTATGAACGTTCCAAATGAAGTTGGGAGGTTTCGGTGCATTGTGTATTGCACGGGCTGTTTTGAAATATTGTGCGACTTGCTTAGAATGCGTTATGAATTGATTATGGATGTCGTTATTATGATTATTGGTTTGGTTGTTGTTGATATTAGCCGAGTTGAATTCTCGGGGTTGGTGAATATATAGGGGAGGTCCTGCCGAAATTTTCATAGAAGAAGTGACGGCTTGGAATTGGGTTCTTTAATGCTTATGGCTAATGTTGGATGTCCGATGACATTTTTGTAGATCGCGAGAAGCTGAGACGCAAGTTTGGATTAGCTTAGAGGGCGGCCAAGGTATGTAAAGCTCACCTTTCTTTCTTTGGCATGTCTTAGTATGATTAGGCTATGATATGATCCCCGAGGTAACTCCACTCCGCGATCCGAGCATGTCCGTGATTCTTATTTGTTTCTTGATATCCATATGTATAATGTAGTCAAATTATGGTTTCTATGCCTTTGTATGATTGAATATGAGTATGCATAAAAGATTATGTTCATAAAAGAGTCGGAAACTACGAACGTCCGTATCTTTCACATATGAGCTCGGATCGCTCCGAAACGCTCGTGGGAGGTCCCCTAACGTATGACATCCCCGATATTCATAGGCGGGCTCGGGTCGGTTTGGTACTTGCCCGTGGGCCCACAAGACGTTCCGTTGTATAGTTCTAATAACTTGTTAATATAACTTGATATGACTAATAATCGACTTCCGAATATGATTTCTCACTTATCTCGTTAAGTTTGAAATAAAGATATATATATATATATATATGATTTCGATACGTGATTATGACGCCTAAAGTTCTATTGGATAAGTCCCGGATAATATCTGGAAGAGATTTGATTTGATTAACGCCATCGGCTTGTAAATGATAACTTGGCTGATTATTCTGTTGATTTTGTGTAAATGTATGAAATGAGAACCCGTATACATATGAATTGATACGTAACTCTAATGGCTAAATTATATTTGATATGTTCCGAATAATATTCGAAAGAAATCGATTTGGTTATTGTTTGGATTCGGGATGATAGTTTGTTGTGAATTACTCGTTAAGTCTGTGGATATGTTTGGAGATACGTATAGCTCACCCAATTCTGCTCGTGCATATGTTTGTTACTTCCTTCGCCGAGTTCCGGGCCGGTACTATCGTGCGCACAATGCGAAGTATGATGAGCTTCCGAAGTATGATGAGCGACTATTATTATGGTGTTATGATGTGTCCGGTACGCCGAGCCCCTTTTGGCCGGGTACCGTGGTTATGTGATATGATGTGTGACGGAGATACAGGAGATCTGAAAACTTCCGAAGTATGATGTGTTGTGGCGCCCAAGGCGTGGGAGGGCGACCACGTTCCGTCCGCCGGACCCATTATGGGCCGCATAGGATGTATGATATGCTATTCTGTTTGATCTGATGATATAATGATTTGATAATGTGGAAATCTGACAATATAATGAGTCTGTTCTGATGATGCGATAGTCCGATAATGTGACGATCTGATGATATGAAAATCTGATGACATGATAATCTGATGATACGATCTGTTTATTCCGGAGCCGGTGGTGGGGCAAACCCAGTGGCGAGGCAAAATTCCGCACTGGTTTAGGCGAATCCCACATCGGTTAATGTCAGCTATTATGATATGTTCTATTTTTTTTATATATGTAAGACAGAAATGTTTTTCAAAAAGAAAGAAGAATAAGCCAAGCCTTCTGACATTCTGATTACTAAATCTGTTTTCTGTACTTCGCTTATGATTTCCAAATTAATATGATTATGATATGTTTTGCTCACCGCATATGTATATACGGGATAAGTGTTGCACAGCAAGTTACGACTCTCCGGTTCCTATACTTGTTTTTCTCGTGGTTTTTCATTCCGGTTATGATTCTTTTAATGGATTTCTTTTTACATACTCGACATATTCCGTATCGACCCCCTTTCTTCGGGGCTGCGTTTCATGCCGCAGTGTACACCTGTGTGAGCTAAAGATATTAGCGAGAAGATGTTCCATGTGGATTGCGAGCTCCACTTGCTCCGGAGTGCTGCCGAGTCAGAGTTTGTTTGTGTTATGATATCCGGGTCATGTTAGAGACTTTGCAGACAGAGTCATGTGCATAAGATGTCCGTTGTGAGCGGATCCATAAGCCGCAGTATTGTTATATGTGGTTTTACAGATTTTGTACGGTTATAGGTTTTGTGTAATTTGAAAAAGATATAAAGTATGTTTGTTTTTCGAAAATTTTTACTATGTATTTATGATCTGGCCGAGGGCCCAAAATGATTACGAGTATTACGATAGTCGGAGGGTTCGCTCGGCCCTAGATAAGGGTCATCACTATCGAAATTGGGGTGCCGCTAAATGGCCTGAGTGTCTAGAATACTGCTGCCTCTGACCTCCTTTGAACTCACTAATAGGACCTGAGGATCTAGCCCTCTTACTATAACCCGTATCATGCTCACGCTCACTCCTCCGTTGTTCTTTGTCGCTCTTCCAATTTCTGGGCATGGGCCTGAATGCGAGAAATATCCATGCCATCCTGCAGTGAGGCCATCAAATAATCATCAATCAAATATGTCCCCAACCCATTCACAAACCGATGTACGCGATCTCCCATATCAGCTACCATAGCTGGAGCATACTTGGCCAAAGAATTAAAATGAAGGCTATACTCTAGGGAACTCATATTCTCTTGTCTAAGATTCAAGAACCTATCAGCTCTGGCCCGTCGAACCTCTGGCAGCAAATAATGTCGGAGAAAAGTGTGTACAAACTCTTGCCATACCGGTAGTGGTGAATTAGCTCTTTTAGATGACATCCAACAAGCATATCAGTGAACCGCAACATCCCGTAATCTATAGGAGGCCAACTCTACCGACTCAACATCCGAAGCATGTATTACCCACAATGTTCTCAACATCCCATCTATGAAGTTCTGCGGGTCCTCATCCGATTTTGACTCAAGGAATTCTGGAGGATTCAAACTAATGAAATCACGAGCTCTGGCACTGAAAGCTCTATCACCATGAATCATACCTTGCCGCTGGGCCTGAGCTGTAACCAACTGGGTCAGCAAATGGATAGCCTCTCTCATCTCCTGACTAGAGGCATCCGGTGGAGCAATTGGGGTGTTGGAGTGGGAGCTGAGGCTACTCCGTGCTCCCTTGAAATGGGTGGAGTATATGAGCATATATGAGGATCTAGATGGAACCTCGTTCTGGGACTCGCCCTTATCTACCTCTGTAGGCGGTACATGTTCAGTCCTCCTACCTGCCATTGTCTTGCCTTTCTGGGCTGCTGTAGCTTTTCTCTTCACAGACATTGTTAAAAACATAACGCGCAGTTAGGAAAAGGGAAATTCTTATATCTTGGCTCTATCGCATGATCTATGATGAGGAAGAAAGGTAAATCATTCATAAATGCCCGCAACCTCCTGTTTATAAGTGTGGTGCACCTCACACGCACAAACAAGACTCTACTGGACACGGCTCGTAGACAGACCCTAGGACAAACTACTCTGATATCACTTTTGTCACGACTCAATCGGAGGCCATGACGGGCACCCGAAGCTAACCTACTGAGTGCCTCTTAGCATACTTCACATAAACATATATAGGTGAGCTACATGGCTGACTCATAATTACCACAAACTGAAAGGACACAAGTTCCGTTGAACATATGCACGTCTATAGAAAGATCATTAACTATGCCCATATGTACAAGCCGACAAGGCTACCAAAAATGATATAAGCAATATAAACCGATAAGGCTATGGGATATCTAGCTACGTACGTCTATTTACGAGCATCTACATGGAGTGTGTAATATCATAAAGACGGGACAAGACTCCGCCATGCCCAAGTATGTCCACAAAAGAATAATACCAACTAAACTGCAGCACCGGATCAAATGGAGCACTCCTATGCAATCATTGATAAAGCAGCCTAGGGGTCTGGTCCGTCTCCTTGTCTACCTGCGGGCATGAACGCAGCGTCCACAAACAAAAGGACGTCAGTACGAATAATGTGCCGAGTAAGTAAGGTATGAATATCAACATAATGAAAGCATGAAGATAACATAAGAATAAGAGAACAATTTATACCTCATAATACCTCTTAAGACAACTGTCATGCATACTTAACCTTTGTCTAGAGGATATATTTCATACATATACATATAATGATACCATACCCGACCATATAGGCTCGATGTGATGCGTACCCAGCCATAACAAGGCTAGGTGTTATTCGTACCTGGCCATAACAAGGCTCGGTGTTATTCGTACCCGGGCATAACAAGGCTCGGTGTTATTGGTCCCCAACTACAGTGGTGTGCAAAATAATTATCGTACCCGGCCATATAGGCTCGGTGGAAGAAAATAGCTACATATACATACATGGCATACATGAGAATCCAAAGGAAGCATTACAACTCTATCGGAGTGACATAAGGTCGGTGAGCCTCTGATTACCATTACCGAATCATCATTATCACTATATCTTTCCTTAGAGGGTCAACTATTATAAGATGAAATACACGACGATGAATAAGATCAACAATATCATGGGAACTTGGAGAATCATGAACTTCTAGCATTTCTAGGAAATAAGACAGTTATTAATATCATGGATGGGTTCACAATAAGGAAGTCATGCCTTTAGAAAGAAGGGGTTAGCCTTACATACCTTTACGTCTCCTTAATTACTTAACGTTCTCCTCTCGATCCCGCAAATCTACATTCAAGAGGATTCATACTAAGGTTAAGTCTTGAAAACACTCTTAAGTTCAAACTAGTGTAATTAACGAGATAGCGGAATTTGGGCAGCACTTCCCCTATTTTATCGACTTCCACCAAATTAAAAAACAACTCCCAAAAAAAATGATAACATCCACAATACCATAATCAAGAAGTTGTATTCAATTTAATCTCAAAACTATCCAAAATCCCCTATCACCCCATATTTCATCCAAGGCCTCAAAAACACAACACAAAACATGCTCACATATAAAAAGACGCCCCACGAATCCACCTGCGGCCTCGGAATTCCCAACGAAGTCCTAATATCCCATAACGACCGGAAGGGTCGTTACAAAAAATGTCTCACTAACCAGGTGGCCAGGCTAAAGAAATTATATGTATATCATGCATATGCTGAAAAATACTGATACTGTAACATGTCTCTTCTGCCTTTCTACAATCTCAAGGACATAGGAGGGTATATGGGCCCTCAGAGAGAATAACATTACACTCAGAATTTGTGCAACAATACGGCAAGCTCTACTTGACAAATCTCTAATCAAAGGGTTCATTACACTCTTACTATATATGGAATCATGCCTAGAAAATAAGGAACGACCTTTACATTCCTATCACTTGCTCGACAACTCAAGGAGCTCAACATGAGCAGCACTTTAATCTAGAACAATAATAACGACGCTATCGTTAAACTACGAACGAGTCCATTTTCATATACCGAAAGTTAAACTTATTTTATAACTAAGTGGGAAGCATTTCCCCTATTTCATTCCCTTTTCTCAAGTCCACAATACACATAACAACAACTCAAAACAAACAACAACTTCAATAACAAGTTTTACAACCCAAACAATGATACAGCGAGCGGCAAGCTCGGCTACAACTATAAAACACACTTCTCCAATCTTTTCTTTCCTTCAAAACACATATCAATGACAACAACAACAATATACTCAAGTTACTCCAACAATTTTCAGCCACAACACAACTTAGAAAATTACCAAACAGTCGATAAAACAACAACAATAGCAAAATATGATTTCTCACTATTAACTCTGTATTTCTCATCCCACAATTTAGCTATGACCTGAACGAATTTAAATATATCAAGGAGAGGAGAATTATTACCTATATGCCAAGAACTACATTCTTCTACCTTGCTTCACTCGAAGAGAGCCCAAATTAAAAATGCGATAAAATGGAACAACAAGATCGAAGCGGTGAGCAAAAACCGTACAAAATTAAATAATGTTGCTGCACATCTACTCAACATTGCTGCACAAGTTGTTACACATTTTTTCTCCATAAAACTAAGTTTTTCCAAAGTGAAATGTTACAAGAGATTATTCGAAATGGAGAAATGGTTTGCTTCCTATATTCTGTTCATTCAAAGTGAAATAGTAGCTCAAAGTAAAATAATAGTTATAGTCTATTTAGTGGACTTTGAGTTCCACCTGTTGACACCTAATTTTTGACCTCCCGCAATTTATTTTAATTACTTAGAGTCCTTGGATGACAAATAAAATAAGTTGGGCATCTTAGAGGGTCTAAATAATTTTTTATAAAAAAAAAATTAGCTGGGAGAATATTTCACCCCTTTAAATTGATAAAGAGATCTTCAGGACATTATGAATTGTGTGAAAATTAGTTGATATTTTTTTGACATTTATGGAATATTTTATTGGAATTAATCAAAAGCAAAACAATTTTGAATAATTATGTACTTAATTGATTAAATCAAGAAAAATTAGATTAATGAATAATTTATTCTATTGTCCAAGGTAATTTGAGTAATTAAAAAGAATTGACTATTTTACCCCTCAAACTCTGATTCTATGTGTTTGCGTAGTTGTTTAATTAATAAATTGTCTTGGTAATTAAATTTGATTTATTATTGGGGCCATATATGCAAAATGGTTTTAACAAGTCGTGTTTTAAATTAATTAAGTCCTAATTAGTTAATAATTGGCATTTTTCAGTTTGGGCCATTTATCCTCGACCCTCCATACATATATATACACTATGTATATGCAAATATACATTGTGTGTGTGTGTGTGTGTACACACACACACACATATATATATATATATATATATATATATATATATATATACATATATACATATATATATATACATATATATATATATATATATATATATATATATATATATATACATATATATATATATACATATACACATATATATATATATATATATATATATACATATATATATATATATATATGTATGTATATATGTATATATATGTATGTATATATGTATATATATATATATGATAAGGAGGCCCATGCATTTTTTTTTTAAAAAGGGACCAGGCCCAGTCCATAATAAACCAGACCCGATCCATCAAAATTTTTAAGGGTGGGGGGGGGGGGGGGGAGAGGGGGGAATACGTATATCCCCCTCCCTCATTTCATTTACAAACGGTAGGGGTCTCATTTGTAACAAGAGAAAGGGGAGGCTGCTAGGGCAAAACCCTAGCGCCGCCTCCACCGCTACACCCCATCCCCCGCCTTTCCTCGTCGTGTCCCATCACCATTTGGAGCGTATAACATGGGAAAATCAGAGGAGAGGATGAAGCATTAATGGCTTTGTCCTTTTCTACATGAAATCTGGCCAAACGAACCTTTAAGGTACAACTTTACAATTTCTTTATATTTTTCGTCGATTACAGTGTTATAAAGTGAAAGGAACTGTTGATTTTTGTTTTTCTTTAAATCTGGACCGTGTATGTTGGTTTCAAGTGAAGACTTGTGGAAAATCCACAAGTCCCACATCGTTGTTGTAAGTTTTGAGATAAGCTTTGGGGTTCTATTTTATAGAACCCTATCCTTCACTTGAAAAAAACAAGTTTTGAACACTATAAAAAGCTTGAAATTCGAGTTTTTTGCTCAAGATTTGAGTTTCATCAGTGTTATTAAGCTTTAACTAAAAAGTTTGAGTCTTTCTTAGTTCTAAAAGTTTTATTTCTTTTCTGTTGCCTGGTATTTGGTGTCTGAGTTTGGTTTTGGAAGCACAAGAAGGCATCTAAGTCCATTCTTGCTCCGGTTGTAGTTTAAAAAGGTAACCATTTTTTAGTTTATTGCTTTCATTTAAGTTTCTGTCTATATTAATGATGGTTGATGTGATTAAGTGTTCTATTGTAGTTCAGTACTGGTGGTATGCCTATTTGATGTATGAACAATAGTTTCTGTGTTTGAATTAGGATTAAAAGTTTATTAAGTAATATGCTTGATTTGATTCTGTTTAATCTATTTGGTAATGTGCTTGGTTTAAAGGTTGTTTAAAGGTTCACAGGTCTAATGAGTAGTATGTTTGGTTCAATTCTTGTTTGTTCTATTTAATAGTATGCTTGGCTTAAAGGTAAGTTTACAGGTTAAAGGTTTATTAAGTAAGGTGCTTGGTTTGATTCAGTTTATTCTATTTAGTCGGGTGCTTGGCCTAAAGGTTGGTTTAGAGGTTTAAAGATTGATATTTTATTCTATATTACTAATAAGCTTGGTTTGAGGTTTAATGAATGATTTCTGACCTGAATTATGATTAAAGTGTTCATTAATCCTACTAGTTTGATTGCCCCTGACTGTGACAATTTGGTTTAGACAAGGACTATTAGGACTTGTTAGAACTAATCTCTGAAGCGGTATTTGTTTTGTGTAAGAATGCACTTGAGTGGTTTAAAAGGATCTTTGACACTGTTAATAAAAATGGACTCTGGACAACCTCAAGGTGGTCTCTACCTTGTCTAAAATGGTCAACCAACTAGTGAAATATGTCTGTTAAAGCTGTGACAATGGTTTTACTTGATTTAACTCAGTGATGCGATGTCAAATCCTTAAAAATAGCATTAAGAAAGAACTTTAAGGATTGGCAGGTTAACATAAAACATGTGTGTGTGAGTCTGTCTTGTTTTACCATGTGTGGAAGTATCTATGTGTAGAAAAATCATCTTTTTTTTTCAAGGCTTATCGCCTAATACTTGAAAATTAAGAAGATAAAAGAGAAAAGGGGAATGGTGGGAAGGTCTTGGTGCAAGTCTGTCTAGGCCTTTTTATGAGTTTGTTTGGTGCTGCTTTTAGATGTGGTAGATTAAAATGTAAGAAATGAATAATGTATTCATGGCTAGTTAAGGAGACTAATGGTGATATGTAGGATTCCAGAAGTCAAGGGACTTGTATTTGGTTCTATCTTGCTTTATCATGTGTGAGTTGGTCCTAAAAGAAGACATATATGCTTTTGAGATGTTGCGTGGTATTAAAGAGCAAAAAATCATTTCATTATTAGAACCTTGGTTTGAAGTTGCCTTTGAAACATTAATTTGTGTTATTACTCTAAACATTTATGTTGGGTCTGTTGTAGTAGTCATGCTGGTGACTTAGTCATAAAACCTTTAAGGTTTGGATAAGGCCTAATGAACCAATTGTGGTAGTCTTATGATAATGTTAAGTTGTTCTAAACCATCTCAAGGTTTCTTTTTGGTGTTTTTCACTGGGGTATGAGGATAAGGTCATAAGAAGGGAAAGGTCTTGGAAGAGTAAAAGGTGAGCCTGGGCATGAACTGGAGGTAGTGACCAGTGGAACCCAGGATCCCTTTTTACTGAAAGGAGATTCAGGAAAAGGAGATGGGGAGGTGATGACCCCACCCTATCCTGCTTCCCTTTCAGGACCCTGAGGCTTTTTCCATGCTTTTGAACTTCTCCTCATGGTCCTGGGACACACAAAGGACCTCAGATGGATTAGGAAGGCTTAACCATATCTGGGGAAGGGGTACACCTAGAGTTGGATGATGTTCTATCAGTATTTGTAAGGTCTAAATCATGAATTTTCACTATGTCTTCTAAAATGATTTTAAACTAAGGTGATTGTTGTCTGGGTTGTTGTTATCTGGGTTAGATGTTTGGTGGGGGAATAGGATTGGGAAGTATACTAGTGATGGCCTAAATCAATACCATTAGAGGACTAAGTAATGACCTTGGTGTTGGTTGCCTACTTTTACTTATGATCAGGTGCCTCATATTCTCATTAATCTGTGCACTGCATCTTGCTTTTTTTTTTTTTTTTCTTTCTCAAAACTTGCTTTCTTGATGATAGTGATTGAGATTATGGCTGTGAGAACATAATTATGCTATAAACTTCTTTCTTAAAGACTTGTTAGACTAGATGTTTGAGGAAAACCATCGCTAAGAATCAAGGCTTATCCAAGATCTCTTGACTAATTGCTTACATGATATGCTTCTCTAACCTATCTCACTATTAAGACCCTTTGGAGTTCTGAGGATTTGCCTATATGATTAAAAATGCATTTGTTTGGCCATGTTGGCTTACCTGCTCCTCTGTGAGTTTGCTAGGAATGGTTTCCATCATGACAAAACCTGTTAATGTTCAGATCAGCTTATAAGGCTTAGTCAAAACAAAGGTTGACTTTAGAAATCCTTTCATGACAGATTGACTCAATCTATGACTTTATAGGGGCCTGACCAGGCTTTCGTAATGAAAAAAAGACTCAAGCCTCTTTCTAAATGGTTCTGTCTGATTGAGCTTGTGTGCACCTGAATTTATTTGAGTAACTGATCAAGAAATGGCTTCAATTGCAGGCTTTGGTATGGTCAATAGGGTTCATGGGTAGACTGGTCCATATGGCATGGTGGAGTCTTTTAAAGAACGTCTCAGAATGAGGATAAAAGTGGAGGGCCCGGCATAGCTCGGTCCATAAAACCTTTCCTCCACATAAAAGGCATCATGGCACTCCTATAAGACTGTGGAGGCACATGATTACTACATAGATGCCTTATGGTTTTACAAATCTCACCATTAGACCAAGGGGGAGGGTACATGTTGGAACCAAATTCATTTTTTTCTGCCACAATGACTTACTAAAATTGAGTGATAAAACCTGTGTACACAATTGACTGTTTAGATCCATGGAGGGATAGCTTAATTGGAGTAAGTCCTAAATCGTGACCTAAATCACTAAAAGGCCATTCGAATCATTCAAAGCCTCTTTTTAGACAGCATAACTGGTGTCTGTCCTTTTGATCATGGTCTGAACTATAGTGCACACAAATTCTATATGCCTATTGTTATATCCCGTATTTTGTACATTGGGACAATCCGGGTTAACCATGATAAGTTAGGGACAAGACTATTCCGGGATACGAAGTAGAGACTTTTAACTACGATTTTGTTTTAAGACATAAGTTGCTAGGATTTTGTTGGCATGGAATATTAAGAAAAATTTGGGGTTAAAAGTGAATTATGAGAAGTTGAGAATTCATGAAATTAGGCCATGTTGGCCGCGTGGCATTGGTGTGGCTCCCACACATGGTTTGGCAAAATTTAATTGATCCAACCCATGTGTGGGCCAAGGTACACTTGTATAATTCATATAAGGGCACAAAAGATGACCAAGTCAATCATTTTCATCATCTTCCAACCTTAGAGAAATCAAGAAACTTGGAGAGGAACAAACCAAGCAACCATTCGGCCATGGCTTGAAAAATTAAAGTCCAAAAGTAGCCATCAAAAAAATATTTCTTTCTAGCAAACCCACTAATTGAAGGGTCCTTGTTAACGTGGGAGTGTTGTTGGAATCAATAGACCTCTCGTTTTCATCATTCAAAACCCTAGCTAAGTTGTAAAGTTGAAGAGAAAAGGTAAGGTTTAATCTTGTTCTTATATGTTATGGATGGTTTATGCATGTTGTAGTATGTAAATATGGATGGAATTCATGAAAAATGGTATGTTGAAATGGGAGTGTGTCCATGGATTGATTTGTGGATGTATGTTGTGTAGAGGGATGAACTAGTTATTTAGCATGTTTGGTTGTTGAAGTATGTAAGAAATGAATGAAGATCATGAAATTTTATGTGGGTGTGTTGGCCGAATATGGGTTGTGTGGTGTAGCAAGGAACAATTAATTTTCTTTAGTGTTTTGGTTGTTGTTGTTATGGATTCTATGTTGATAATGAAAGTTTAATGGCTTGAGTTGAAGTTGTAATGGATGTGGGACGTTTGGCACCTTAATGTGATTCTTATGTAATTTTTATATTTGAGGAAATGACATTGTTAATGTGTGAATTGTTGGTGTAATTCATGAATTCGGAAGTGAGGAATGTGTTGTTGTTGTTCTCGGGTTTGGGGTGACTTTCGGGTGAATTGGTACATTAGTTGGGTTGTTTGAAATATTGTGTGAATTGTTAAAAGAGTCCTTGGATATTGTTTGAATGGTTTCGGATTAGTAATTGAACGTGTAAACATTAGTGTTAGTTTGATTATATATTGGTTTGGATGTATGTAGTTGTATTGAACATAATTGGAAGGTTGTCGAAATATGTGGAGAAGAATTATTAATGTTCGAATGCGCTTCGAATTGATTGTTGATGTTGTTGGAATGAATGTTGGGGTTGTTGTTGTTGATTTGGCCCAGTTGAATTCTCGGGGTTGTTGGATTTATAGGGGAAATGCTGCCCAAATTTCTGTAGATTAAGTGTTAGTTTGGAATTGGATTTCTAAATGCTTATAGCTAATGTTCGGTATTTAATGACGTTATCAGAGATCTCGGGGAGCTCGAGATTTGAGTTTGGACTAGCTTTGCGAGCGGACGAGGTATGTAAAGCTTAACCCTTCTTTCTTTTGGCATGTCCTAGTTGTAAGTAGGCTATGATATGTGCCTCGGGGTAACTCCATTCCTGCGATCCAGGCATGTCTACGATTCTTATTCACCTCTTCATGTTGGCCTCCTTGATGTACTAGAATAATGGTCCTTATGTTTTTGGTATGATTGGATTTCAAAGTTTGTATAAAAAGTTTGTTCCTAAAGGGTCTTATGTTGAGAAATGGCCGTAACTTTCGTAGACAGAACCGGATCGCCTCGATATGCTCGTAGGAGCTTCTGTAGCGTATAATGACTATGTCTCCCATAGGCGGGCTCGGATTGGGTTGACGCTCGTCCGTGGGTCCCGCGACTTTCCTTTGTGTAGTTCCAACGATTTTGTGACAGGACTTAATATGCTTATCATCCCGACCCCCGAGTATGGTTACTTACTTATCTGTTAAGTCTGAAATGAGGATTTTATGCATACGATTTTGATACGTATCTATGGTTCCTAAATTTCTATTTGAGCTGTTCCCGAGTGATGTTCGGAGGAAACTTGATTTGACTATTGTTTTGGCTTTTAAATGAGGGTTCGTTTTGATCATTCTGTTGAGTCTGTAATGATGTCTTATATGCATATGGTTACTCACGACTCGGCTCGTGCGTTCTGTTGTTACATCTTTCGCCGAGTCCCGGGCCGGTATGTTATCGTGCGCACTATGCCATATTCTAAAGTATGATGTGACACGAAGTATGATGTGATATGATAATATGATAACATGATGATATGATGATCTTCACACCGAGTCCCTCACCGGAGGGCCGGGACACGTTATATGTTATATATACGTATTCTCGGGGAGTATGTATCGAGTTTAAGTGGGTAAACTCAGTATGGCAAACCCATGGCGGGGCAAACCTCGCACAGCACGCCGAGTCCCAAAGTGGGGTGAGTGTAAGGCTGCCTTAGGCGAATCCCACATTGGTTTAGGCGAATTCCACATCGGTTAATGTCATCTCATATGATAGGTTATGATGTTATGATGTGTTACGGTATGTATGTGATGATCATTTACTTATGTCACCTGGCCCCATTACTGGGTTTGATATGATACATGACATTGATATGCATGATTTGTACTGTGAGTAAGCATTTTGGCATTCCGATTATTATAATTGTCTTCCGTACCTCGTATGTGCGTATTTGTATTTCGTATGCAACATTTTGGTATTCTTTCGGTTATTATGCTCACTGCATTTTTACTTACTTAAGTAGGACCTCGTTTTTTGTAATCTATGCTTTGCATACTCAAGACATATTCCTACATCGACCCCCCTTCCTTCGGGGCCGCGTTTCATGCCCGCAGTACAGACACGTTTTGGTGATCCGCCGGCTTAGATTCCCGTCACCTGCTTCTGGAGTGCTCCCTTGTTCTGGAGCCCATATTTTGGTACAGATACTTTCATTGTATATACTTATGTATATTCAGGGGTACGACGGGTCCCTGTCCCGTCATATGATTCTGTTGATACTCTTAGAGGTCTGTAGACATATATGTGGGTTGTAATTAGTTACCGTCCGGTTGTGTTCGTTTGATTTTTTGTTTGGGGCGGCCCATCCGCCGTGGCAGCCTTGTCGGCTGCGTGTACGTATGCTTCGATATGTTATGTATAGTACGACAGCCTTGCCGGCTTCTGTGCAGTATATATGTTTGTATGCGATAGTTTGGAACAACGTCTGATCTTTATGTCTGTATAAATTGTTTGTATGCCGATTTCGATTAATGAGTGCGTGTGGGTGCTCAAATTTCTAGCACCAGTCACGCCACTGGTTGGGTCGTGACACCTATCCGTGTACCTTCTTTTCCTGTGAGGTTTGACTAAGGTTTGCAAGTTGCCTAGTAAGCTGCCTTTGAACATTGAAGTTGTTTATATTATATTCAGTGGGTGTTATAATTGACCCCTTTTGAATTATGGTATCTGCATCTATATTGTTGCTTGCTGAATAATATGGACAACCCTTTCCTACGGCCTTTCCTGTTAGTGAATATGCCTTTCCTATCAGGCAGTGTTTAATAATGTGAGACATGAAGTGGGCTGGGTGAACTCTAGCATTCGGCCTGTGAATTGCCATAAATTGAAGTCTATACCAACCGATGAGAATAGCTCACAAGATGTCTAGAGGACTAGTTTGGACTTGAGTATGCCTTAGTTTAGGTCTGATATACTTTGGTTAGGAGATTTGGAGAGAGTTGGGAGGACAAGGGTAATGGCAAGAATATATAAGGAGTATACTACCTGATTTACTATAAGTTCATATGGAGGGGTTCAAAATGGATGAAAGATAGAGGACTTCTAAATTTCAGACCTTTGACGGGATGCTGGTTTAATTGAATGATTCCTAGGGCCATAGGCTTTAGGGATAAGGATTTAGAGACTAGACACATAAGGCATGTACAGGTTAATAAAAAGAGGAAAGGGTATACATGTGATATACATTTGATATACACATATTGTGTATATCGTGAGGTATTAGGTGTATAAAAGTAAACATATCACCATATATAGAATATACGTATAGAGACACAAGGGTTAAAGAGGGTAATTCCGTTTGGTATTTTCTTGTGATTAATGTGTTTCCCTTTTGGAACTTTTTGCTTACCTTGTGTCATCATGTTGTAATGGCTGTTTGATTTTCCTACTATGGCCTTGTTTTTATTCTCAGTACTATTTGCAAAATAAATTGTTCCCATATGTGGTGACACTCGTGCATAATTATGGGACTTTGATGCATTCTTTGGTTATATTGTTCTGGAGAGTTGATATAATGGGGGGACTGGTCTTAGCCACTCCCCGATGCCCAGCCATGCCTGGGGCTCATGAAACCCCTTGGAACTTGTGCGGCGTCGGCAATACGGGTGGTGATGACTATTCTCCTGTTGTGTTGTGAAGGACTTGACCAGTAAAACTAGCAGTGTAATCAAAAGCCATAATTATGTAACTTGTCAGAAGTTTCGATATATATATGTGCGTAAGTTATACATGTGATGAGTTCAGAAAATTATGAACTAACCAGGTTCCTTTTTTCCTTTTCCCCTTCACCACATGACCACTCAGGTTGGGGTAAGCCTGTCTATTGAGCCTCAGGCCCAATAAGGAAAATTCTTTCTCCGAAGATATCGAGGCTGTGAAGATAAAATTAAATAGCTGGGGGCGCAGAAGGGCCAGCTAGGGGTTTGGTACTCCCCTAGTCCTTCCATTTCCTTTAGTTGTTTATTATTTTTCCTTCATCTTTGAGCTTTGTGTGTATTTGTACAAAAACTTGTAAAAACTTATGTCATAGTAGAATCCTTATCGTATGAACTAGTAGTCTTAGGATAATGGTACTTATGCCGTTTAGATTGAATTTAAGTCCCCAAAACCATTTTAAAAAACCCGAATTTAGCGTAATGATTTTGACAAACATATATAGATAATTAGCTAAACTATTTTGATACGGTTTAAGTTTAAACAAGAACAAAAAAGGATGTCTCGAAACCACAAATGTTGCAACGTTGTTAAAGAAAAACGGGCCGAGTTTTTAAAACCAAAGCATATATTCTTTCTAAAAATTAAACCACGTTTTATTCAAAATAAAGCCAGGTATTTTTGACACGGTTTAAGTTTAAAAGGACATTTTCAAAATCATGAGTATTACAATTTTATGGACTGAGTTTTTGAAATCAAAGCACATAATCAAACCAGGTCTTGTTTTAAAAATAAGGCCAAGGATAAATGTGTTTTTGATCAAATGAATCTAGCAAAATATGGGGCCAAAAACCCGCTGGTTTTTAGAAAATATGGCTTTAATCGCCGTATTTCGCCGTATTCAAGAAAGACAAAATGGAAATTTTGGGCCAAATCCCAGTCATGAATAAAAGAATGGATGACATTGGGTATTTAAAACTCTATGCACAAATTTATTTGGGCCAAGCCCAGAAGGAAAATAGACAGACCTCTTTAAAATGGAAATTTATTTGGCTACAAAATCCGAGACCAAATTTCATAAACTCATAAAAAAAGACGTATGTTTCAAAACAAAAAACATTCATATATACAAGTTCTTGGATAAAGCATTCCAAATGTATTAAACAGATCGATCCAAATAAAGTATGAGTTAAAGCATGGACAAGATTATACACTCAAAACATAACAAGTTCATATTTTTAACATGTGTAAAGATGACAACTTTATACTCATTTTCCAAAACAAAAACACTTCATCCTTGTATGCTAAGGGGGATTATTTTATCCAGATATTATAAATCCGAATCTATGTACCCTATATATAAAGGGAGCATATTCAAATTCTTTTCTCAAAATGAAAAGATTTTTGCGAGAATAAACATTAAACAGACAGTTCATGCAAATACTCATACATTTGAATTCGAAGGTTAACTGTATAGTATAGATCCTTAATACTGGGGTTCCTAACACCTTCCCCAAGGGATCAGCAGAACCCTTACCTAGAACTCTGGATTACGAAGGATTTTTCACCGTATTTGAATAAACCCTTCACCCTTGATTTTTCTAAAAATTAGGTGGCGACTCTTTTCAAAACAAAGTCTAAAAGAGCACCAACAAGTTCGTGGTAGTTTTTATGCCTTAACCCACGTAATAAGCAAATCATTACAGATGGAGACTCTGTTGGGCACTTAAAGGTTTTAACCATAAGAATTCCAATATAATATGAGTTTATCTACCTTAACTGTCTATGTGTTTACTTTTTTGCAATTATTAACTATCATTGCGTGCATATCATAACTCCGCTACTCCTGGCATTTATTTTACACTTTGTTCCAAAGGCTACTTCGCAGAGCATGCGGTCGTTCCTTCAGTATAAAATCAAGAATTTCTTTTGGAACCATTATGAGGCGGGGTTGGTTCTCGATTGTCCAACATCCCTAACGGTTCAGCCTCAATTGTCCGCTCGGGTTTTCGGTCTTTCGTGAAAAACCACTCTAGTGAAAACTAAGATAGAGCTAAGCCAAATCCCTACTGAACTAGAGCATTTATACTTAGACAGGCTTTATGCATCTCAGACCTACCTAAGGCTCATTAAGAGTGACAAACTTGTGTTCGGACGGTCTATGACCCGAAAAACACCGCATCTCATTTATGTGCTATGTGGAAACATGTTCGTGCGTATGTGATGAACCATTGATCCTACGGGGATGGGGGATCCTAACCGTGTTCTGTTTTGTAGATGGAATGAAAAATCCATTTTGAAATTGTTACTGAGGCTCTAGAGTTTCTAAGAGCTTGGTATGAATGGTTGGGTGATGCTCAACAGAGAACGATTAATTGCACTTTAGGACACTTACCCTCCATCATGACAATGAAAGGTCGCCCGGAGCTGATAGAGGTATTGGCGGGGTATTGGGATGATAAGAGAAATGTTGTTCCATTTCGTTGATATTGAGATGACTCCTACCCTCGAAGAAATTATGGATGCCATAGACAGTAATGGAACCTATCTAAGGAGGCGACATAAGTCGGATCACAATCTATTATTTCCACAGAGGCCCATTGTCGGTCAAATCATGAAGTTTCTTGCTTTAACCAAGGGATCCTGGGCACAAGAACCCACCGTAGCCTTCAGGGATCTATCTTGGGAGATTTGGAGATGTCACGGGGTACACTCTATATCAAAGGAAATTCAAGAGCCGAGAAGAATGGGAGACTACTAGGCCTTTTGCCTTGTTAGGCACTATGGTGTTTCCACAGGACGGGTCACTGGCCATAGACACTCGGGTGATCTACCTAGTCCATGCAATCTTCCACGGCATAACCAAGGACCAACAGATAAGGTATTTTGACCTGGCACCTATCATATTGGCTAAAATCTTCCAGGCTCTAGACAAATGTCAAAATCATTTCCGATACATCCAGCGATGCAATATGTTGCTGCAATGGTGGATTATCAAACACCTTAACATGGCTAAAGAGGCTTAGGATTGGAGTCGACAAAACTGGGTAGATCGCCTCTTAGACTACTGCCCAACCCTCGGGTTCATGTCCAAAAGTGCTTGGGTTGATTTCTTCACCGACTTGAATGAAGATCGGATCCACTGGATGTTTGGGCCACTAGCTGGGGTTTGAGGAATCCGTCCTTATTATCCATCTCGGATTTTGAGTCAGTTCGATAGGAGCCAAGTGATACCCAGGTAAGGAACCCCGAGCAATTCATCCTTGAGCACATAGAATAGAAGATCAAGCATACGGGCATAATTCTCAGGGAATGGAATGGCCGCGTAAGTTGGGGCCCAGACACTTTAGCTCCAGACAGGTTCGAAGCAGGGTGTGACCAAGGGTATAATGCATGGCTACAGGGACACTTGGCACGTGCACTTACACAAGGGCCCGTGCCTCCCTAGGAGGCCCAAGAAGAGGAGCGTATGAAAGAATGCTTGGAACGTACAGACGAGCATTTGGCCAGGATCTGGAAGAAACACACCTAGTGATTGTCAGGATGGAGCTATACTAGGCACGCCTTCTTATCCAGACCATCCTTTGAATGGTCAAGAAGGCCAGGATGAACCAAGCCTCGACATCAGCCACCGAAGGACTGATTATTGCTTTTGTTATTATAGGCCCCATGTCGGCTTTATCATCATTTTTGTAATCCCCTCGAGGAAGATATTATTACTATTATATTTAAATCATGGTGACTTTTTCGGGGCAATGGTGCATCTTCACAAATGGCACCAACATGTTTCAAAGGACTAAGAAAGCCTTAACTCAAAAGGCCTTAGGGACACGAGTAGTATAAATATTTGTAAATTACGTGCTTACTTGCTACGTGCTTCGCATGCTTACTTGCTATGTATATGATCATATATTAAGGCTTGAGTACGATTGGTCCGATAATCTAAACTACATACCCGAAAGAAAAATCATGAGGCTTAAACCTTACCCAAATTTATATCCCCTAAAGGTTGGCTTACGATGGCGAATCAAGGAGGGCAGGAAGCACGGACTTTAGGGGAGGCAGTCGAGATGCTGCGGTATAAGGTGTTGCAGATGGAAAAATACCTCCAGGAAATAGGAAAGAAAATTGAGGAGGTAGACGGATTACTGGGCATGGTTGGGAACCCGCCGGAAGGCATACCCCAAGAGCAGTACTATGGAAATATCCCTAAAGAGGTGAGGGAATTGGTGCTAAATAACATACCACTAGAGAGAAGGCTTGTAATACCCAGAGAAGGAACTCCACAGGGAAAAATAAGGAATAAGGAGCCGGGTCGAATTCGTGGGTGTTCGCATCGGACCCACAAGAGGAACAGAGCCTCGAGAAAAGGATCCCGAGCCCATTAAGGAAGAAGAGCCGAGGAGGAAAAAGAGCCAGAGGAGGAAGAAGAAGAGCTAGAGGAGGGAGAGAAAGAGCCTCGGGACATGGAGAAAATAGAGCCTGTAGACATAGGGGCCGAAGGAGGAGAGAACCCATCTGATATATTTTTTGAGTTTCAAGGGAATAATGCGGATGACGAATCTGGTTATTATGCCCCCACTGAGGAGGGAACGGATTTCTATGCACCTTCGCCTATGCTGATGCCTGCTGCCCCTACTATGGCTTCGGAGAACTTTAGAAGGGCAAACCTCTCTACCCCGGCTCTGTGGAGCATAGCTTTTAGAGCCCGATCTTCCCCATTCAGGCGGGCCACCTTGAATGAGTGTTTGGCATTGAGGAGAAGGATTGTTAGTCTGATTGACGACAAGATCATTGGGACTTTGTGGAGACCGCACACCTTATTGGTCCATGACCCCATCATCCCAGGAGAGTCAACCCCGAAACCCAAGTTTGGAGGTATGATTTCAAGATTTTTGAGGGATCATACGCTCACCTTTTCTCGAATTTGGCTTCATTGAACATGATCAAACCCGTGAAACCTGTTTACGAGCCGGCACTATTAGGGCCCAACAGGAACAAGTTCTGCTTATACCATACGGAAGCTAGGGGAGATGATATTGAAGGATGCCATACCATTAAACTTGAGCTCGAAAATATGATCAGGACTGGACAAATCTTGGTCCTACTGCCACCGTGGTTCTGAGAAAAAGAAAGATTCGACATGACAAAGCAAGTTCGTAAGGACAACGACTTGCAGAGCTATACTTTTGGGTAGATATTAGGTGTCTCTTCTTTCGCACAAATGTTTCCCCCACCCTCATAAATTTGAAAAGGAACCGCGCCAACCTGACGTCCCTATAGAGGGGTATGCGGGAAGCCCTAATCGGGCCTGGTCTGGGATGTCTGTATCTAGGATTATCCAAAGGATATTTAGGAAGAAATGTATATCCTTCTTTTGTAATCGAACTACGTAGGGCCTGATTTCCCCCGGCGAGATACGAAGGTGTAACGACCCATTTGGTCGTTTAGCACTTTTGAACTCGTTTTCGCTAAAATACCCTTTTCGTAGTTTTAAAGGGCATTCTTGACTTGCGGGAATTAGTGGCACGGTGATTTAATTGGCGGGTATTTTTAAAAAAAAATATATTTATTTAATATGTGTGAATAGTTTATTTATAGGAATATGAGTTTCACACGTATAAGGTCTAAGTTGGTAACTAAAGTATTTGACGGGGTGACTATATTTTATACAAATGATTAAGCGAATAAGTAAATTGTAGAAACTATTGGGCTTAGCCCACTTCTCATGACCCATATATCTTAGTGGCATAGGGTATCAAATAATTCATTTACCTTTAGCAAGAAAAAGAAAAAAAGGGAGAAAATATTTAAGGCACGAAAAAAAAAAGAGAAGGGCTCAGCATCCATTGAAGGTGATTTCTCACGAACCAAAATTGGTGGGCATCAGGTAAATCATTTCAGTTGGGTTTTAGTTATTGATTGGAATTCATGTGTATGCTCAATCATTAGGTGATGATTGGTGCTAATGATAGAGATGATGATTGATAATGATTAGGAAGAATAAAGGGCTAATAATCATGAGGTAGTTACATGTTTTTTTTTTCCATTACGTACTTGAATGGTGGAAACTATTTTATTTATGATGATATAAAGTTTACAAAAGTATGTGTGGGCTAATGATAATCTAATGATGACTAATCATTGGGCAATGATGATAAGACAAATGGTTAAATTGTTTCTGCAATTTGCTATGGAATTGAAGTTACAGCTTTGTAACTTATGCTACAATTATAGGAATTTCCTTTCCACGTATTATCATGATTGCACTTCAATTCTAATACATAGGGTATATGTAATTGAATATTTTGGTATTGAATTATATGAATACCTTCAGAATCATGGTATTTGAATTGTGGAAAGTTAGATTTTTGTCCGAAGTTAAGATATTGGAGTAATTAAAGGTTTCGAGTCCTAATCCTAAGAAAGGAGAATTAATGATTTGAGAGTCCATTTATGGATGAAATTGACCAATTTTAAAAACATATGATCCTTAGATAATGGGTGAAATTATTTTTCAATAAAATTTCAATCTTGCCCTTGTGGGCCCAAGGCCACTTTTTGGGATGCGTTTTTGGGTTTCGAATATAAATATAGCAATATGGGTGTCCGTAGATTCGTATTCTAACGTAGATCGCATATTTTAAAGAATTTGATCATTCAGAGGCTCTACGCAAAGGGAAGACATTAGTTTGATTATTCGTGCCACCCGCTCAACATTGAGGTAGGTTATAGTCTACTTTGGTTAGACTCTGATTAGAGTATCGTATGTAGTTGTAGAAAGTGACGGGGATAGCATGATAGGCCTTCGGGCATGAAGTGGAGGTGAATTCCAATTAGGTTGGCTCTATCAACTGTTATGTGGGCTTGTCGCCATATGTGTTATTTTCTGTGATTATCACCTGTTTGTATCTGTGTCAAATACTAGCTCACTCATCACATGAAAAGGAATGGTAATATTAATATGACTTGTAATTGTTGATTGTATATTGGTGATATTCTTTGAGACTAATATCATGCATGACATGCCTTCCATATTGTTCTTGTGACGATGGTGAGGTAAGTGATTGAGAGGCTCCGAGGTCTTTGCCGGAGATTCAGAGTGATAGAGAGACTCCGAGGTCTTTGCCGAAGATTGAGAGTGATTGATAGCCTCCGAGGTTTCTGCGGGAGGGCACGCGTGGTACATGAACTTCGCGGGTCCCCCATGGGTTATGGCTTTGAGGCACTACCCTTAGCATGTATGTACAAGAGTGGAGTGAGAGAGGTGACTGTTGCATTGCATTGCATTCATCCACTCATACATTTGACTGATCATTTGGTGAACTATATCTGTCTTGGTGGATTTCATGATTCCCTTACACTTTACTCGTATATGATACGTGGCCATACCTATTTGCTCTATGTGCTACATGTTACTTTTCACTTCTTCATGTGTTATCTAATCATTGTCGGCCTATGATGTTTGCCGGTACTAGTGTTGTACTGATACTACTCTTGCTGCACTTTTTGTTAAGTGCAGAGTACGATCCAGGCTCCAGTTCTACGCCCCGTGGCTGATATGAGAGGGTTATATCTTTCGGTCATTCAGGGTGAGCTAATTGGTCATCCGTGGCCCCTGAAGGACACTCTTTATTTATTTATGTTTTGTATTCGACAGACAATATGTAGCCTTCGAGTATTTTCAGACTTTTATTCCAGACTATGTTTAGCGCTCTTGTACCTTTTGACTAGATTTTGGGGATGTCGTGACATTTCTAGTGATGATAATTATTTAGGACTTGATAACTTCTTCTTCTTTTATTTTTCGCTTATTTAACTTGTTATTGGGGATATGGCTCGCCTACTCGGGGGGATAGTGTAGGTGCCACCACGACTCGTGAATTGGGTCGTGACAAATTGGTATCAGAGCTTTTAGGTTAATTGGTCTAATGAGTACAAGAGCAATGTCTAGTAGAGTCTTACGGGTTGGTACGTAGACGTCCGTACCCATCCTCGAGAAGCTATAGGACATTTAGGAAACAATCCACTACTTTCTCTCTTTTCGTGCTAGTTCAATCCGATTAGTATCTGGTTCATTCTTTTTGTGCGAGATTGTTCAGATTGGTATCTTAACCTCATTTCTATGTTCTCTCACGCATGGTGAGGACGCGATCGACCACTATTGGAGGCCAGGAGCCTGTACCTGCACTTGCACCCGCTTCCATACCCATTGCCTGAGCAGCTGCCCATGGGAGAGGAAGTGGACGTGGAAGGGGCAGAGGCCTTGCAGCTATTCCAGGTAGGGACCAAGCACCAGCACTTGCTCAGGACCCTGACAGAGAGTTAACTCCGGAGCTTGAGGACATTCTGGAGGATGAGATTAGGGCTCTTTGAGGCACAGCCTAGGGTCGCTACTACTCTTGATTTTCAGGAGGCTGTGTTTCGAGTGTTGGGGTACTTTGACAGTTTGGCTCAGGCGGGCATGATTCCAATTGCTCCGGATGGCTCGCGAGACTAGAGTGGGAGGTCATACTCCCGATGCTACGGTTGTTTCAGGATTTCGGACATCGAGGGTATTCTTTGGCAGCAGCAGTGGCTCCCCATATTGATGCTACTCCAGCGCCTGATTTTGCTCTAAGGCCTAAGGATGGGCCAGTGTTGACCAGTGAGGAGCGAAAATTCTTTGAGGGATTTACCAAAATGTCTCCTCCTTGGTTCTATGGTACTCCGGGGAGGATGCGTATGAGTTTATTGTTAGCTGCCATGAGATGTTTCATAAGTTGGGTGTAGTGGAGTCTCACGAGGTCGATTATGTTTCTTTCCAGTTAGTTGGGGATGCCAAGCGTGGTGGAGATCGTACATGGAGTGTCGACCGGTTGGGTCGCTACCTTTGACACGGACCCGGTTCTACTAGGTGTTCACGGGAGAAGTATGTCCCTCGGTACTGCGAGAGATAACAGGAAGGATGAGTTTTCGACATTAGAGCAGCGGGGTAGGTCGGTTGCGGAGTATGAGACCAGATTTCAGACCAGATTTCTCCCTTTGTCCCGTTACACAATAGCATTACTTCCTACAGAGGTTGAGAGAGTGAGGATATTTGTGAAGGGTTTGGACCTTCCACTTCGACTGGCGACCTTACAGTTGGAGGCTTCTAGGGCCTCATTTCAGTCAATAGTAGAGAATGCCATAATGGTCGAGTCAGAGATGGGTCGGGCACATAGTGGGGATGGCGACAAGAAAGCTTGTAGATTTGACAGTTTCAGAGGTCCTATTAGAGGCGGGGGACACATGACGGGGTTCGTCATCGTCCCTACGGCCGCCCCATCCGGTCGTCACTACATGGCTTTAGCAAAGTGGTTCTTCGAGTTATAGCGGGCACAGTCGAGCGTACTTCCCGAGGTTCTTTCTCTCGACCTTCGCACCGCGGAGGGTATGCCCGGTTCTTCTATGACGGTTCGGCGGCCTATGGCCGAGAGTGAGCATGTTTTGAGTGTGGTGAGTCGGGCATCACGCCGAGAGAAGTGTCCTAGATCCGGGTAGGGTTCCGAGTTAGACATCTAGGCCTCCAAAGCACTACCGGCTAGAGGAGGATATGTAGAGGGGGCTCGCGATCGGGGGTGGTTATCGCCCTAGCGGTGGTCATCGTCCGGTAGGGCGGCGCTCGATCGGAGAGGGGATCTCGGGCAGTCGGTCGGTGGTCGGAGGCACACAGTCCGAGGGTGGACGTGCCTATTTCAATGCTTTTCCAGGTAGACCAGAGGCCGAGGCCTCTGATGCGGTTATCATAGGTATTATATCGGTTTGTCACCAATCAGCTTCTGTCTTATTTGATCCGGGTTCTACTTTCTCTTATGTGTCCACTTATTTCTCTACGAGTCTGGATATGCTTTGTGATATGCTTGATGTACCTATTCGTGTCTCTACTCCTGTCGGAGATTCTGTGATAGTAGATCGGGTTTATAGGTCTTGCGTGGTCATATTTATGGGGTATGATACTTGGGTAGACTTGGTTATTTTGGATATGGTGGACTTTGATATTATTTTGGGCATGGACTGGTTATCTCCTTATCATGCTATTTTAGACTGTCATGCCAAGACAGTCACCAACCATGCTAGGTATTCCGTGGTTAGAGTGGAAGGGTACTTTTAGTCCTGCACCTAAGAAGATCATATCATTTCTTCGGGCAAAGAAGTTAGTGGATAAGGGATGTTTAGCATATTTGTCTCATATTCGTGATACTAGTGTGGATACTCCTTCCCTAGAGTCAGTGCTAGTTGTTTGTAAGGTCTTAGAGGTTTTCCCTACAGATTTGCCTGGTATGCCGCCTGATCGAGATATTGAATTTTGCATTGACTTGGGGCCAGGCACCTGACCTATTTTGATTCCACCCTATCGGATGGCTCCGGCAGAGTTGAGAGAGTTGAAGGAGCAGTTGCAAGACTTGTTGAGCAAAGGATTTATTAGACCCGCATTTCTCCTTGGGGTGCTCCCGTTACGGCTCGTGAAGAAGAAAGATGGTACCATGCGGATGTGTATCGATTATCGGCAATTAAACAAGGTTACAATTAGAAATAAGTATCCAATACCCCGCATTGATGACTTATTTGACCAGCTTCAGGGCGCGTCGATCTTTTCTAAGATTAATTTAAGGTCAGGCTATCATCAGTTGAAGATTCGAGCGGAGGATGTTCCAAAGACCGCTTTCAGGACCCGTTATGGTCATTATGAGTTCTTGGTGATGTCTTTCGGGCTTACTAATGCCCCTGCAGCCTTCATATATTTGATGAATGGGATCTTCAAGCCTTAGATTCATTTGTGATCATTTTTATTAATGACATCCTGGTGTACTCTCAGAGTAAGGAAGATCATGAGAAGCATCTGAGGATCGTGCTTGGCCTGTTGAAGGAGAAGAAATTGTATGCCAAGTTTTCCAAGTGTGAGTTCTGGCTTAGTTCCGTAGCATTTTTGGGACATGTTGTGTCCAAGGATAGGATTATGGTTGATCCCAAGAAGATTGAGGCGGTTAGAGATTGGGTCAGGCCTACTTTAGTGACTGAGATTCGGAGCTTCGTAGGCCTTGCGAGTTATTATCGCCGATTTGTGAAGGGATTTTCATCTATTGCTTCCCATTTGACTAGGTTGACTCAAAAGAATTTGCCTTTCCAGTGGTCTGATGAGTGTGAGGAGAGCATTCAAAAGCTCAAGGCTTTATTGACTTCAGCCCCCATTTTGACTTTACATGTGGAGGGAAAGGACTTTACTGTTTATTGTGATGCTTCTCGAATTGGCTTGGGTTGTGTGTTGATGCAAGAGGGTAGGGTGATCGCGTATGCTTCGAGGCGCTGGAAAGGTTCACGAGAAAACTACCCCACTCATGACTTAGAGTTAGTTGCGGTAGTCTTTTTGTTTTGAAGATTTGGAGGCATTACTTGTATGGAGTCCATTGTGAGGTGTTCACAGGTCACTGTAGTCTTCAGCATGTGTTTAATCAGCGGCATCTAAATTCGAGGCAACGTAGATGGATAGAGTTGCTTAAGGATTATGACATCACCATTCTTTATCATCCTGGAAAGGCTAATGTGGTAGCTGATGCATTGAGCCGAAAGGCAGTGAGTATGGGTAGCTTAGCGCGTTTGATTGTGGGAGAGCGTCCTTTAGCCATGGAGGTGTAGTGTTTGGCTAATTGTATGGTGAGACTCAATATTTCAGAACCTGGTAAGGTTCTAGCTTGTGTGGAGGCAAGGTCATCTCTTTTGGAGCAGATTAGGGCCCAGCAGTTTGAGGATGTGAAATTGTGCAAGATTCGGGATAAGGTGCTAAGTGGAGAAGCCAAGGAGGTTATTCTTGATGATGAGGGTGCTTTGAGGATTAAGGGGCGGATTTGCGTTCCTAGAGTTGGTGATTTGATTCCGTTAATCTTGAAAGAGGCTCATAGTTCCAGATATTCCATTCATCCGGGTGCAATAAAGATGTATCGTGACTTGAGACAGCATTACTGGTGGGGTAGGACGAAGAGAGACATTATGGAGTTTGTTGCCCAATGTTCGAATTGCCAGCAGGTTAAGTATGAGCACCAGAGACCGAGTGGTATGACTCAGAGGATGCCCATTCCCGAGTGGAAGTGGGAGAGGATTGCTATGGATTTCGTGGTTGGTCTTTCGAAGACTTTGGACAAGTTTGATTGGATTTGGGTCATCGTGGATAGGTTGACTAAGTCCGCGCACTTCATTCCGGTTCAGATTACCTATAATGCAGAGAAGTTGGCCAGGATTTACATCCGAGAGATAGTGTGATTACATGAAGTGCCCATTTCTATCATTTCAGATAGAGGCACTCAGTTTACTTCCCATTTCTGGAGGACTTTGCAGACGGAATTGGGAACTCAGTTAGATCTTAGCACCGCGTTCCACCAGTAGATAGATGGTTAGTCCGAGAGGACTATTCAGGTGCTTGAGGATATGTTGAGGGCTTGTGTGATTGACTTTGGTGGTCATTAGGACCAGTTGTTACCGTTAGCGGAGTTTGCATACAACAATAGTTATCACTCGAGCATTGAGATGGAACCATTTGAGGCTTTGTATGGTAGGAGATGTCGTTCTCCGATTGGATGGTTCGATACGTTTGAGGTGAGACCTTGGGGTACTGACTTGTTGAGAGAGTCCTTGGACAAAGTAAAGTTGATTCAGGAAAATCTTATTGCGGCTCAAAGTAGGCAAATGGAGTATGCGGACCGGAAGGTTCGTGATATGGAGTTCATGGTTGGTGATCAAGCCCTATTGAAGGTTTCTCCCATGAAGGGTGTAATGCAATTTTGGAAGAAGGGCAAGTTGAGCCCGAGGTTTATTGGCCCTTTTGAGATTCTTCGTCGTGTTTGTGAGGTGGCTTTGCCACCAGGCTTGGCGTGTGTGTTCATCCGGTATTCCATGTTTCCATGTTGAAGAAGTACCATTCAGACGGGTCTTATATCATTAGGTGGGATTCAGTATTATTTGATCAGAATCTGTCCTTCGAGGAAGAGCCGGTAGCAATCTTGGATAGGCAAGTGAGAAAGTTGAGGTCCAAGGAAATTGCTTCAATCAAGGTGCAGTGGAAGCACCGTCCGATTGAGGAGGCTACTTGGGAGACCGAGGAGGATATGCAGAGTAGATATCGTCAGTTGTTCGACAGTTCAGGTACCCCCTTTTTTCCATCCTTCACTTATCGCTCGAGGACGAGCGATTATTTGATTGGTATCTGATGTAACGACCCGTTTGGTCGTTTAGCACTTTTAGACTCTTTTTCGTTAAAATACCCTTTCCATAGCTTTAAATGGCATTCTTGACTTGCGGGAATTGGTGGCACGGTGATTTAATTAGCGGGTATTTTTTTGAAATATATTTATTTAATGTGTGAATAGTTTATTTATTGAAGTTTTAGTTTCACTTATATAAGGTCTAAGTTGGTAAATTAGTATTTGGTGGGTAACTATATTTTATACAAATGATTAAGTGAATAAGTAAATTGTAGAAACTATTGGGATAGGTTATTGGGACTAGCCCATTTATTCCTCATGACCCATATATCTTAGTGGCATATAGGGTATCAAATAATTCATTTATCTCCTTAAGAAGAAAAAAAATTGTACAATGGAGAAAATATTTGAAGGCACAAAAAAAAAAAAAGAAAGGAGGGCTCGGCATCAATTGAAGGTGATTTCTCAGGTGAACCAAAATTGGTGGGCATCGTGTATTCCATTTTGATTGGTTTTTAGTATTGATTGGAATTGATGTGTAGAAGACAATATCATTAGGTGATGATTGGTGCTAATGATAGAGATATGACCGATAATAATTAGGAAGAATAAAGGGCTAATAATCATGAGGTAGTTACATTTTTTTTTTTCCATTCCGTACTTGAATGGTGGAAACTACTTTATTTATGATTATAATGTTTACAAAAGTATGTGTGGGCTAATGATAATCTAATGATGACTAATCATTGGGCAATGATGATAAGAAAAATGGTTAAATTGTTTCTGCAATTTGCTACGGAATTGAAGTTACAGTTTTGTAACTTAGGCTACAATTATAGGAATTTCCTTTCCACGTAATATCATGATTGCACTTCAATTCTAATACATAGGTTATATGTAATTGAATATTTTGGTATGGAATTATATGAATACCTTAAGAATCATGGTATTTGAATTGTGAAAAGTTAGATTTTTGTCCGAAGTTAAGATATTAGAGTAATTAAAGGTTTCGAGTCCTAGTCCTAAGAAAGGAGAATTAATGATTTGAGAGTCCATTTATGGATGAAATTGACCAATTTTAAAAATATATGTAATTATCCTTAGATAATGGGTGAAATTATTTTTCAATAAAATTCCAATCTTGCTCTTGTGGGCCCATGGCCACTTTTTGGGGTGCGTTTTTGGGTTTCGAATATAAATGTAGCAATATGGGTGTCCGTAGATTCGTATTCTAACGTAGATCGCATATTTTATATATTTTGATCGTTCAGAGGCTCTACGCAAAGGGAAGGCATTAGTTTGATTGTTCGTGCCACCCGCTCGACATTGAGGTAGGTTACAGTCTACTTTGGTTAGACTCTGATTAGAGTGTCATATGTAGTTGTAGAAAGTGACGGGGATAGCATGATAGGCCTTCGGGCATGAAGTGGAAGTGAATTCCAATTAGGTTGGCTCTATCAACTGTTATGTGGGCTTGTCGCCATATGTGTTATTTTCTGTGATTATCACCTGTTTGTATCTGTGTCACATACTAGCTCACTCATCACATGAAAAAGAATGGTAATATTAATATGACTTGTAATTGTTGATTGTATATTGGTGATATTCTTTGAGACTAATATCATGCATGACATGCCTTCCATATTGTTCTTGTGACGATGGTGAGGTAAGTGATTGAGAGACTCCGAGGTCTTTGCCGGAGATTCAGAGTGACAGAGAGACTCCGAGGTCTTCGCCGGAGATTGAGAGTGATTGATAGCCTCTGAGGTTTCTGCCGGAGAGCACGAGTGGTACATGGACTTCGCGGGTCCTTCATGGGTTATGACTTTGAGGCATTGCCCTTAGCATGTGTGTACGAGTGGAGGAGAGGTGGTTGCATTACATTGCATTCATCAACTCATACATTTGACCGATCATTTGGTGAACTATATATCGTCTTGGTGGATTTCATGATTCCCTTACACTTTACTCGTATATGATATGTGGCCATACCTGTTTGCTCTATGTGCTACTTGTTACTTTTCACTTCTTCATGCGTTATCTAATCATTGTCGGCCTATGATGCTTACCGGTACTAGTGTTGTACTGATACTACTCTTGCTACACTTTTTGTTGAGTGCAGAGTACGATCCAGCTCCGCCCCACGCCCGTGGTCGATACGCGAGGGTTATATCTTTCGATCATTTTGGGTGAGCTACTTGGTTATCTGTGGCCCCTGAAGGACCCTTTTTATTTATTTCTATTTTGTATTCAACAGACAATATGTAGCCTTCGAGTATTTTCAGACTTTTATTCCAGACTATGTTTAGCGCTCTTGTACCCTTTGACTAGATTTTGGGGATGTCGTGACATTTCTAGTGATGATAAGTATTTCAGACTTGATAACTTCTTCTTCTTTTATTTTCCGCTTATTTAACTTGTTATTAGGGATGTGGTTCGCCTACACGGGGGGATAGTGTAGGTGCCACCACGACTCGTTAATTGGGTCGTGACAGCAGGCAGTCTACGTAAGACTTAGTCAACCAATCCACAATAACCCATATCGAATCAAACTTTTCCAAGGTCTTCGAAAGACTAACAGCAAAATCCATGGCTATCCTCTCCCACTTCCACTCTGGAATGGCATCCCCTGAAGCATATCCCTCGGTCTCTGGTGCTCATACTTAACCTACTAGCAATACAAACACTGAGAAATGAACTCAATGATATCACGCTTCATCCTACCCCACCAATAGTGCTGTCTAATATCATGAAACATCTTGGTAGTAATGGGGTGGATAGAATATCTAGAACTGTTAGCCTCCTCTAGAATCAACTTTATCAAGCCACTAACCCGAGGAATGAAAACACACCCCTTAATCCTCAAAACCCCCTCACTATCTAGAATTTCTTCCTTGACCTCTCCACTCAATACTTTATCACGAATCTTGCACAACTTAGAATCCTCGAGCTGTTGTGCCTTAATCTGATCCAGAAGCGACGACCTAGCCTTAACACAAACCAAAACTCTACCTGAGTCTGAATTATCAAGTCTCACCGTCCCATTTGCCAAAGTCTCAACATCCCTAGCCAAAGGCCTCTCCTCAGATACCAATCGGGCCAAACTACCAATACTCACCGCCTTTCGACTCAAAGCATCCGCCACCACATTGGCCTTGCCCGGGTGATACAAAATGCTCAAATCATAGTCCTTGAGCAACTGCATCAATCTGTGCTGCCTGGAGTTCAAATTCCTCTGATTGAACATATGCTGAAGTCTACGATGATCGGTGAAAACCTCACAATGAACCCCATATAAGTAGTGCCTCAAAATCTTCAAAGGAAAAACTATAACCGCCAACTTCAAATCATGTTTGGGATAGTTCTTCGCGTGCACCTTTAATTTCCTTGAAGCATAGGGAATAACTTTACCATCCTGCATCAGAACACAACCCAAACCTATACGCGAAGTATCACAGTACACGGTGAAATCCTTTCCCTCAACTGGTAGAGATAAAGTAGGAGCCGAAACCAACAAAGAATTGAGCGTTTGGAAGCTCTCCTCACACTCACCGAACTACTGAAAAAGCACATTCTTGCGAGTCAAACGAGTCAAATGGGAAGCGATCGAAAGAAAAGCCCTTCACAAACTGACATTAATAACTGGCGAGACCCATAAAACTCCGGATCTCGATCACTAAGTAGGCCTTGTCCAATATCAGACTACCTCAATCTTCTTGAGATCTACTATAATCCAGTCCTTAGACACAACATACCCCGAGAATTCTACCGAATCGAGCCAAAACTCACACTAAGAAAACTTAGCATAAAGCTTCTTTTCCTTCAACAATCCAAGTACAATCCTCTAGTGTTTCTCATGATCTTTCTTGTAGCGCAAATACACCAAAATGTCATCAATGAAGACTATGTTGAAGGAATCTAAGTATGGCTTGAAAATGCCATTCATCAGGTCTATAAAAGCTGCTGGGGCATTGGTAAGCCCAAAAGACATAACAAAGAACTCGTAATGACCATAACGAGTCTTAAAGGCTGTCTTAGAAATATCCTCGGCCCTGGTTTTCAACTGGTGATAGCCCGACCTTAAATGAATCTTAGAAAACACAGAAGCTCCCTTAAGCTGGTCAAACAGATCATCGATGTGGGGATTACGGTACTTATTCTGAATGGTGACCTTGTTCAACCACCAATAATCAATACACATCTACATCGACCTATCTTTCTTCTTCACAAAAAACACTGGAGCACCCCAAGGGAAGACGTTTGGTCTAATGAAACCCTTGCTAAGAAGACCTTGCAACTATTCCTTCAACTCTCTCAACTCAGCTGGTGACATCTGATATGGTAGAATAGAAATAGGATGAGTCCTCGGCTCTAGATCAATGCAGAAATCGATATCACGATCGGGTGGCATGCCCGGCAAGTTCGTAGGAAACACCTTCGCGAACTCGCTCACCACGGGCACAAACTCAAGTGACGGAGTGTCAGCACTGGTATCATGAATATGGGCCAAGTAGGCCAAACACCCTCTATTTACTAACTTCCTGGCTCGAAGGAATGAAATGATCTTCTTTGGGAAGGTACTAGGATTACCCTTCCACTCACGTCTAGGAATATCCGGCATAGCTAGTGTGACTATCTTGGCGTGACAGTCCAAAATTGCATGACAAGGAGACAACCAATTCATATCCAAGATAACCTCAAAATCTACCATATCAAGAATCACCAACTCTACCCACGTACCATAATCCATAAGCGTAACTATACAAAATCGATAGACTCAATCTACCACAACAGAATCTCAGACCGGAGTAGATACATGAATAGGCACTTCAAGTAGATCACAAACCGTATCCAAACCCATAGAGAAATATGTAGACAAACTAAGATATTGCCTATGATGACAGCATCGGAAGCCTCAGCCTCTGGCCTATCAGGGAAAGCGTAACAATGAACCCATCTGCTATCAGCCTGCGAACCTCCACGACCATCCTGACTTGCGCTCCGCCCCAACTGGACCGATGTCCACCTCTACCGGACTGAGATCCACCTCTAATAGGCTAGCTGCCACCTCTCACAGGCTGTACATTGGCTCGATGATAAGATGCACCCTCTCTAGCAGATGAAGCTGGATCCCTGGGGTTCAGATACTGAGTACTGTGTCTGAACCTGGGATAATGTATCCTGACATGCCCCGACTTACCATACTCAAAACACACGCCATCGATGGGGGCCAGCTACCGAACCTAAGTCGAAGAACCCGAATACCTACCACGATCGAGAACACAAATACAAACCATAGGTCGCCCCTAAAGAATGACAATTGGGCCCCGAAGACCACAAAACGGATATGCGCATACCGATCGAATTCCGGCATCGAGCAGTATCCGGGAACTCGCCCACACTAGCCCTCACGCTCGGAGAAGAACCACAGTTGCCCCCCTTTCTTGCTCTTATCATCACCCTTACCATAGCTATCCTATCTCACTGACTCAACTGTAGTGGCATGATCCACCACTTCCTGAAACGAATCCCCTGTGGGTATTAACTAAAGAGCTGACAATTTCAAAGTAGTGTTCAACCCCTTGACGAATCTCCTTACTCTCTCTGCCTCTGTGGGAAGCAATTAAAGAGCTTATCTGGACGAAGAGTGAAAATGGGTCTCATACTTAGCAACAAATGATCCTCTCTGCTCAATGTGGCTGAACTCATCACGTCGCCTATCTCTTAAAGTATGTGGGATGTACTTTTCCAAAAAGATCTGATAAAATTGGGTCCATGTCAATGGAGGCGACCCAGCTGTCCGGCACTCACCATCCAATCTCTACTAAAGCTTGGCGTCATCCAATAACGGAAAGGTCACAAAATCAACCCCGTGGCTCTCCACTGCCCATATCTTGTGGAGCCTCTCATGACAGTCGATGATAAACTCATAGGCATCCTTCTGCTGGGTGCCGTCGAAGACAGGAGGCTTCATCTTACTGAACCTCCAAAACAAGTGATGCTCCTCATCGGTCATCACCGGGCCTACCACTGATCTAGAAAAAAGGTCTGGTCCCGGAATCTCATCCATACGTAAAGCCCATAGCACGAGGGTCGTGCTCCCCGTGGCATCGAACCTAGAATCTCTCCCCATCCAATCTCACCTCTGACCATTTGGTGTAGCCGGTAAAACACCCGCCTGAGTCAATCCCTCACGTAGGTTCAACACACGAACCAAAGCATCGAACAACATTGGAGTAGCAATAATATCACACTAAACTGGTGCTAGTCCCAACCCCTCCTCCTCATCATGATCAATCGGTAGCTCGGGAGAGACGGATCTAGCGCAGGCCTGACCAGCCACGGGTGCCCTACCCCTAGCCAGTGCTACCCTTCTACCTCTGCCATATCCACGGCCTCTAGCCTAGCCCCTACCATGTGCCGAGGCCCCAGCAGCCAACACTGGTGCCTCATCAATTACCACTCTAGCACGAGTCCTCACCATCTGTGAGAGAATAGGAGGAGAAATCAGATATCAATTTGAACTAACTAGATACAAATTTGAGCATGAAAGGAAAGAAAGAATGGAGTTTTCCTAGTGTCCCATTGCCTCTCGAAGATAAGTACAGACATCTCTGTACTGATCCGTAAGACACTACTAGACAAGTTTTTGTACTGGTGAGATCGGTGAACCTAGAGCTCTGATACTAACTTGTCACAACCCAACTACGCGATCATGATGGCACCCACTCTAACCCCTCTGGTGGGCGAATCATCCCCTTAATCAAGTTACTTAATTAATCTAAGAATCAACATAAATTATACGAACAATCATTAATAAGTCTTAATCATGTCATAAATACGGAATATGCGGAATAATAAGTCAAATAAAATCCCGAGGATGTGGAGTCAATAGCACACGAATAACTAATCAAAAAATCAAGTCCAAGAATAATACATCATTCTGAAACATAAAGAAACACTGTCTAGTGGATAGAATAGTAGACAATAAAAGATAAGATTCCAGGATTGCAGGCTAGCGGTGGCTCACCCTTGGAATCTCACCAAGATAGCCTCAAGGTTAGAAATAGGGTCTCGATGAAGGTCTGCCTCAAACTCTGCGCTTAGAAAAAGTGCAGCAAGAGTAGTATCAGTACACACACATACTAGTAAGCATCATAGTATCAGTACACACATGTACTGGTAAGCACTAATCTGTCAAGTCACGATAGCTCTCAAGGCAAATCCAACACAACCACAATAATAGAGAATGGATGATGATATATGCAATGTAATGAGATAGACGTCATGTAATGCAATGGACAATACTCATTATGTACACACATGCTCCGGACGGAATACCGACGTCTCAGCAGTCATGACTCATAGGGGACCCATGGCATCCATGTACCGTTGTAGCATATGACTCGATCCCATCAATATATATCCATTGCGGCACACAACCCAATTTCATAATTCATCAAACTAATTTCACATTTCTTACATCAAATCATTTTCGCATTTCTTTCATTGAACCACTTCCACACCATTTCCATCGCGTATGAATGTATGAATGCAAGAATGCTAAATCAACTGCAATCAATGCCAATGAACATGCTATGGAGGTCACAAACACCATAAGCCACATCAAGACTTGCATAAGTCACAACAATCATGGAAAAGGAATCAACATCGAGTTTCAATAACCGTAATGAATATATCACATACCACCACTCCAATCACGTAAACAAATACACCACATGTCAACAATGCTTAAAATAGCAACGATGAGCCCACATAATCAAAAATCATACCAACCTACTTGTATATCCACCCCCAACATCATGTTCGAAGACCTAATATGCTTTCCCCGTCAATTCTAGGTATACATACGATTCACTAATCAAAGTCTAACTAAAGTAAGTAGTAACCTACTTTAATTGCCGAACTGGTGCCATGAACTATTCCACCTGGGCCTTCCCTTTCTGATGCACCTCAGAATGACTGTAGTCTAACAATTACCAAATTCTAAGTAAGTAAACGACCACAAAATATTCAACTATTCGAAAAAAGAATCGGGTGTGAAAGTTACCCAAAATACATCTAATGAGCCTCGAGGGCAAAACCAGAAATTAAGGGGGAACTCACATTACCCATAGTTTAAATAGTCATTATCCTTAATTTCATGAAATTCTAACCACAATTAATCCTTCAATTTCACTAATTACACTAATATCCCAAATTGGAAAGAAGCCCTAATTTCATGATTTGATTTCTTGAAGCAAGGAAGATTCAAACCTAGAATCTATTAATCCCAATGATTAGATAGTAGAAAATAGTAATCAAATCAACAATACTCAATTAGATTGAAAGGGTTTTAAGTTAATGGCCAAGGTTTCCATAAATCCTCCATTAGTTAATTAACTACCATGGATACTTGTTAAGAAAGAGCAAATACTAGAATAAGGTACAAAGACTTACCCCAAGATGAATACACCAATACTTCTTCAGAAATCGCCCAATACTCCTTTAGATTAGGTTTTGGGTGAATGGGGTAAATGATTCAAAGTTGGGAATGAAATAAGGTTTTTGATTCAGTGATCTCCGTTGGAGCGGAGGAAGACTCGGTTCTGCGATTCCACCTCAGTGGATACTCGTCCGCTGGGTCGAACTTCATTAAATGAGTCAGCTTCCTGCGTCTATGGGTCAAGTGCCTCTTAGGCGGACCCGTAGGGGCAGTATTACTCCCGCGGAAGCGGGACACCTGAAAACCAGAAAATTCTGGCTTCACCAAGTTTCAACCCAAAATACCGACATCCATCTGAGACCTCTCGGATACAGATCAACATGTAAACACAAGTAAAAACAAGCTACGAACTCACTGATGCCTTGAAATTCTCAACGGAGGTCACCTTGACTCGGTCAACCTCCAAACGGCTTAACTCAAGTTTCAAATTAAGAGTAAAAATGCCTCTAAAAGCCTCGGGAACCGAACCAAACATCCCCACCAAGTCTAAATGACCCTTCGGACCTCAAGTAATCGATGGAATTCTAAAAAAGGTCCATTTACCCAAAATTTAACTATTGGCCGAACGTTTTCACTTAAGGGTTCTAATTCTTTCAATTTTCACTAGAATCGCCTGATAACCTTGGGAATTGGCTTGATGGGTTAAATGGTGAAATCACGTATAAAGATGAACGGGTCATTACAAGTACCACCCCTAAGGCAATGCCTAGAAATATGCCCAAACTCACCACAAGTGTAACACTCTCTGCTTCCAGGCCTGTTGCACTAGCCATACTAAGCTCTACCACAAGTCCTGCAAGTGGGGATCCCTGTCTCTGGTTATTAGGTTGCACAACCTACTTCCTATCCTATCCATGTCTCTGATTATTAGGTTGCACGGCCTACTTCCTATCCTATGCAATATCAAGTTTTCGCCTAAGGATGGAACACGTTACTTTACATGTTCTATGCTAGCGTCTTGCATAATATAAATAGCAGGTAAGTAAAGAACACATTGATTTTTATATGGAAACCAACCGGCTCACAATGGCAATAAAATCCACTACCTATACCTTTATAGGATTTCCCCAAACTCCACTGCAATGGTGAGCCTCTGCAAATTCAAGTTACAACCTCTGTAACCTAGGAACTAACCTCTAATTCTTATCACACTAATCTCCTTAGACTAGTGAGCAACCTTCAAGTCAATCTGCAACTTGAAGTTAAAATTTACAACGTTTTTGTACTTAACTATATGCTTCTATGAAGGCAGATAAATTACAACTCGATAAACAACCTAATACAAAACTCTAGACTTAAGAACTAGAAAACATTGTACAGTGAAACAACTCCTTCAATCTATCTTCTTGCATTAAGGACGCATGCTTGGATTCTTAAATATTATTGATATATCTTTTGGTCACTCAATATTCTGAATTCTCTCTTTGTGGGCGCGCAAACCTTCTTCTTAGTAAGACTTTAATACTTATAACATTAAGTGCACGGTAGGTCGGCAAAGATAAAACCCTCTTCAAGTAGGCCCACGAGATGTAATAGGGTTTGTGTTGTATGTGCATTCTTGTCTTGTTGAGTCCGCTTCTTGTTCTTGTAGAAGTCTTACTAATCCCAACAAATATGGCAAGGAAATCTGCATACTTGACCGCTAAGTCTTTACCATAAAACTGTAAATCCTAGTTGTTATAGGACTTGCACTGGAACATGTTCACAAACCTATTTCATGCACCTAGTTCGTCTGCCTCTGAATCTCTGCATTGTCCAAGTTCTAAACATGAAAGAAATTTCTAATAAATTGATGGAATCATGGGGAAATACATCGGTTAATGTTAGAATCTTACTCCTAAGTCGAAACTTTAAGAATGCCCTTGAGATCTCTCAAATCCGAGCTCCCAAACTTCCAAAATTGAAATAAGAGTATGAAGTTCGAAATAGGATTTAACACTGTCCAAGCCTAATTTGTTCTTTGTGACCACGAGGCCCAGTTCACAATCCCGATCCTTCCCGGCCCGGCCTATCGCGAACAAGACATGGCCATCAGGATCGCAGTGACCGTGATCGCGACCCTGCGCGATCCAAATCTATGTGAACGCGATTGCGTTGAAGGAAACTAGATACAATTGAACCGGATTTCTATCACGACCCAACCTGCCATGACTGGAACACACACTAACTCCTAGTGGGCGAACCAAAGCACAAGTCATATATTCATTCAAGTCCGTTTTTATGTTAACCAAATTAATCAGTTACTACTCATTCAAGCATAAGAAAATCAAAATAAGTCATGTCATAAAAATAGTGAAGTAAATGCGGAAGTTCTAACTATTATAAAATCCCTAAAATCTGAAAGTCATCGTACAAGGACTCTAAACCAAAGCATGTCTAAGGAATGAAATCTGTGTAACAAATAACCATTATGTCGCAATAGGGAATAAACATCATAAGAGGAAGATCTTCGGGCGGCCTGGCATGGATAGAAGCTCACCCTAAATCTGTCAACAACATCCTCAACGCTAGATGTAAGGGCGGGTAGCAGTCTCTGTATCACAATCTGCACTAAAAAAAATGCAGCAAGATAGTATCAATACAAACACTATGTACCGGTAGATATCATAGGCCGACTAAGATTAGTATCATGCATATCTCATAAAGTCAATAGAATAAACAAGCCAGCCAATAAACATGAAATAAATAAACCACAACAAGTCAACCAAGGATAATCACCAATCCAGTCACCCAAAATATCAAGAACTCAGTCAACAGAAAACCACAAAACAAGCATAAGTCTACCACAAGTACCATACTCACTGTACACACATGTTAACTGATGTCATTGCTCAGTAGTCATGACCTACAGGGGACCCATGGTGTCCATGTACCACTCATTTCGGATACTCATCGGACTCGAGCATAAACCTCCGCTCCAGAAAGAACCTCGGATGCGGGCTACATCAATGTATCTCTCATTATCGAAATGAACCTCAGACCACGAGCCCATAATCTAGGTCACAATTGTACCTTTTTCATATATCCTTGAATAATATCATTTCTTGCCCTCTTATTATTAATGCTCAAATAATCAATTCGTATCACAATTTCACCAAGAAGAACATCTTAACTTCTCATCAAAACAACATTAATGCGTCGATTCAACACACATGAATGGTGGCACGAAGCCCACACAGTCACTCAATCAATTGCACATAGGAGTTCAATCACACAATATCATGCATGAAGACTAGACATGCTTTCTCCTAATGAATTCACAACACATACAATCAACTAATCAAAGTCTAACTCAAGTAGATCGTAACCTACCTCAAACATAGAGCTGGAACAACTCGAGTCACTCTGCTACAACTTTTTCCTTCTTTAAAGCCTCGGAACGCTCAAAGTCAAGAAATTAGAATGCTCAATAAGTCATAATTATTCTAGTCACAAAATCAATGCAAGACACCCTTCCCTTTAGCCCCATTTCAATGGGTGAGTAATTTCCTAGGTGTAAAACAACCTAACAGAGGCCTTAGCAATCACTAATCATCAAACTATAACAATATTACATCAACATTCCAATTACAAGCAGTTTCCATGCTCAACCTACCATTTTTATGGAACCCTAGGTCTCAATTTACTTAGCTGATGGCTCTAAAGGTTCAATTCATGATTAAGTGGAGTCAACCCAAGCCATTAGATGATAAATAAGGGATAAGAATCATAACCCATCAAGTGTACAAAGTTTATTAATTTCTAGGGTTACTATTACTAATTTCACCATTGAAAACCCATAAAAGGGATGATAATCATAAAGATGATACGAAATGATTGAAGGGGATGGATGAGACTTACCTCCCAAGAGTAATATTGCCCTAGCTTGGAATTTTACCCTAGGTGCTTGTGGGGAACTGTGTTGGAGTTTTATGAATAAAGAATATGGGACTAAGTGTTTAAAACACGGCATTCTGTCCCCCATCGACCGCTGCGGCAGTCAATTTACCGTTGCAGCATTCTCACTATAACGGCCAAGTGCTCACTATAGCGGACCAAGAGAAACCCGACCACCGCTATGGGGGCCCATGTTCCGCTATAGCGATGCCACCATAGTGGGACATGGCCCACCACGGCGGACACATGAACACTGGCCGACCGCTGGCTGCGGGGAGCTCACCGATATAGCAGTACCGCCGTAGCGGTACAACCCCGCCGCAGCGGTCCCATTTGGGCAGTAAGCTCACTTTTGCCTAGTTTTCCACTCTATCACCCAACATTTCATCCAAGGCTTCACAGCCACAAACAAAACATGCACATATACATAAAAACGTCACACAAATCCACTCGTGGCCTTGGAATTCCTAACGGAGTTCTAATTTCCTACGCCCCCCCCCCAATGGACACAACAAAATTAGCCACAAACACAAGCAAGTCAATTTCTCTGACCTTAGACTTATACAACTAGTTTCTATTAGCTCGTTCTACCCTTGGAAAGATTATGTTTGGTGGGGTGATCCTACATTTCCCATAATGACAGGAAGGGTTGTTACATTTTGGTTCCTCCCAAATTCTGATCTAACACCCGAAACTCATTTGGGACCTCCCGGACACAAATTAAATATGAGTTTTGGTCATAAAACACGCTACAAACATAATTGGGCACTCAAAACACCCAAAAGAGAACGTCTTTATTCGATGTTGACTGAGATCAACTCTAAATCCATAACTTAACTAGTTTCTCAGCCAATAATCCAAATCACACCCGAACCTCTCGGGACCCAAGCCAACGACTCACTAAGTCATAAATCATGCTCCGCACCTAATGGAATCGACCAAACAACGATATGAACCCACTTACCCCCGATGTTGACTTTGGTCAAACGTTTTCATTCTCTTAACTTAAGAATTTCCAATTTACCAAAAATGATCTGAAACCACTCGGTTTTCACGGGAATCTCGCCACCCGTCCTCGCAAGTCGAAAATGCGTAGATGAAACTAAGGAAGAGTATTTTATGAAAACAAGTGCAAAATCTCAAAACGACAAGACATGTCATTACACCTCAATATCATAAACACGTTATTTAGGTTCACCCCACATGCATTTTGTTTCAATTATTTGTAGAAGAACTAATGTATAGATTGATCAGCGAGTGTAATTTTTGCGCATCTTGGACAACATGATTTGAAATAACCGACCCAAAGGTTTATAATTGAGTGTAATCTTTCACCCAATTGGAGCATTCCTTTAAAAGAAAATTTCTAACCTATAAAAAGATACCGTGATTCTAACACATCAATTGAGTGCACAAAGAGAAGCATAACTCCAGTCTAAGTCATTCAAGTATTCATTAGTGATACAAACCCCTTTTATCTTCTTGAATGGAGTTACCTAAATTCCTAAAAATTCTAAACCTTCAGGAGCCCACATTTTATATGTTTAGTGCAGCACCTCACGATAATCGTGAGGTTACTCCACAAGTAGATCAATGGACTCCTGAAGAGAAATAATTTTTCAAAATACTTTTTAAAAATTCAATAATCCAGGTTCTCAACTTTTTTTGAATATGTTGCTTCACAACTACTACAAAAGTTCATGGGGGAGATCAAAAACCACTAATTAACTCTTTTCAAATACGTCGAAATGGAGAATCATGTCCCAAAAAATAAAGTTGTTGTTGTTGCTATTGATTATCATGATCATCAGCTTACCAATTGCCTCTGATCAAGATGAATAATAAGATGTAGAGGCCACTCACAATGGCACGCCACCACCTCAAGTCCAAAACACTCGTTCAAGTCATCGACAGGGGCTTTCATGAACTGAAAGGGATGACGAGTAAATTTTGCTTTTCTATTGGTCTTTTAAAAACATTTTTTCCATGACTAACTTACACATAAATCATTTTTCAACCTTATTGTTCTGGTTTATCACACATTTTCTACATGTTAGATTTGATTTTATGAATTTGAGTTCGATGTTCCTACTTGCATGGTAAGTTTTAATTCATTTGAGTTCTTTTATTACACACATTTGTTTTTTATTTACTGTATGAATTCACCTTTTCATTCTTTGTGGTTTAAGTATTTCTATAACTTCATATGAAGGCTCAGCTTCTTCTTCATGGAAGAACTATTCCGATAAAAAGAAAAACCTCGCTAGGCCACTAATTCGTAAACTTTATAACAATCAACACAAACAAATTCTTCATTCACGAATTGTGTTTGTAGTTTTGCAATTGATTTTATTTAATTTTATTATTCGTAAGTATTCATCATTAATTCTATCAATTTTGTTATAGCGAAAATTTCATCCTCATTTTCAATTGTAGTGTTAAATTATATACAATGTCGGTATCATTTTTTACAATATTGGGTCAACATTACTTATAGTAGGTAATCTGTTTTAATTTCAAGATTACAAATCTAATATTTAAGTAGGCTTATGTGTAGATATTTTATACCTGGTAGTATGATTTATTTTTATTCTAGTGGAGCATATAACTAAACCCCATTAAATTAAAGTAACTTTGCGCGGCGTGGGTAACATCTAAGAGGTATTTACTTACCATATAAATAATTTAAGTTGACTACCTACCATAGTTATACTATGTATTTAACTGTTTACCATAACTATACTATGTATTTTCAGATCATCTAAACCTCACTCCTCCTCTTTCCTTCTTCTAATCCTAGTTCCTCAACCACCGTTCAACAATTTTATTTCGACACCGTCATCTCCGATTTTCGACAATGAACTCATCACCAGTCCCTCCTTGTTGTCGTCATCATCACCTCTATTGTAACCTATGATTCATTTATTTCTTCAATCTTTATCTCCTCTCCTTAGAGTCATCTCTTCTTTAAATTGAACCAATCGTTAACACAAAAGCTACTAAAGAAAACAATAGCAAAAAGAAAGGAAAAAAAAATTATGAAAAAAAAATTATCTTCTCCCTGCAAAATCTTAGGTACAAAACTGAAATACTCTTGTTGTTTTCTTTAAATTTCTCTGAAAGTTTATGTGATTTGTGTTTGTGTGAATTTAATGGGACCATTTTTCTTTGCAGAGAAATATGTAAGCCATGAATTCATCTCTAAGTCAACAACAACAGTCACATATGTCACTTCAAGACCTCAAAATTGTGGAAATGATTGTTCCCACTTCACTGCTGCTTAATTGCTAGATCTGCAATGATTTTAAGTTCCAAATCTGGTTGTTGTCATCACCTCGACCACCGTCACGGGTGTCAACTAGATTGGCTAACCTTGCTCACTGTGCTTTGTTTCTTGTATTTCTCAGATATGGCCGGATCTGAGTGTATACTGAATTTTTTAATGCAAATACAATATATTTTTTGTATTTTCACCTGTATTTATGTATCCCAAAGAGATTTTTTTTTTTGGTGAATCCCTATAGTTTTTGAATTTTTGTTGTTTGAATACAACCGAATTGAATACAGCATAAAAGTAGCTATGAATAAATATCGTGAATTGAATACAGCTGAATATTCCTTCTTCTTTTTTTAATTTTGTTGTTTTAAATAGAGCCGAATTTAATACAGCGTAAAAGTAGCTACGAATGAATATAGTGAATTGAATACAAATGAATTGAATATAATAAATTGAATACAACTGAATAAACCTGATGGCAAACATTTGGTAGCTACGAACGGTAATTAACAAAACTATAATTACGTTTCAAACAACGTCAAAACTATAGTCATTTGTCAAATGTTTCCTCTATTAAAAAATTTAATTCAATTCCTAAATTGTTTTCAAAATTTAAACATACGTAAAAAGATTAATCATGTGGGCATTTTATATATAGATTGTTTCTCATGGAATTGAACAGATTTTAGAGCGGATATTGGAAGAGTATCTCAAAGTACTATGATGTTTCAAAGACACCCACCCAAGTTGCCATTCATGCTCAGAAGTTCTTTTCTCATGTAATATTATAACTCCAGTAGAGCGTCGTCGACCTAGCATCAATGACATTCCAACTATCGCATTTGGTGGTCCAACTTTTAGCAACAACTCCAATGAAATTTTTGGGAGATGCTTCTCCTTGATTCAATCTCCCAAAAGGTTAATTGGAGTTGTTGCTAAAAGTTGGACCACCAAAGGTGATAGTTTGAATGTTATTGATGCTAGGGCGACGATGCTCTACTAGAGTCGTACTTTGGTTGCCTAGATCGACTAAATTTTGTTGTCGATCTGATATCTTGCATTGTGTTTTCCCTAACAACTTGGTTACTCATTGATTCAGTATAAAGAGGATTCAACATATAGTTAGGGTAACCTTTTAGGGAAAATTTGTAGGTCATAGGTGATTTAGACCAATTAGACATTAAACAAGAAGAAACAGAAATATGATCTTCAAATTAGAGAAAATAAATAAATAAGAAGTAGAGAATTAATACAATTGAGGGTGAAAACAAAGGTACAAAGAGGGGGTTTTATAGTTGGTTCACAGGAGGACATGCTACAGTGGAAAAAAATTCAAAACTATGAAATTTGGAAAGTTTGAAAATCACTTACTATATTGGTTGACACTTAGAGTTTAGAAATTTAAAATTAGACCTGCACCTAACTTGAAAACATATCAAAACATAATCATAATTTAGAAAGTCAAATTCCATGCATGGTAAAAATTTCATTTATTTATTTGACCAGTCAAAAATATGTAAACCTTAAGTTTGTTTCCTCATCGATCTCCATATGCATTCATTTATTAACCATACTTGTTCTCTAGCTACTTTCTAGTATATTATTAATCTTGATAGGTTAAATTCTTCTAATCCCTATTTTAGATAACTTAATTGTTTCATGATTGAATTACTATTTATATTTTAATTTTTTTAATTAATACTTTGTACAAAGTAGTCCTTCTATATTTGTGTTTGTGTTTGTGCTCAAGTCGTGAACTCAATCACGTCCCGAACCATGGCCTGGGTGTAACACAACACTCGGTGCCTTACTGCATATGACAAAGCAAACCTCATGGCTTGTTGAATCAACATGAGACATGTACTAATGCGGAATATAAGTTAAAACATGAAAAATATTAATAAAGCACGGGGTTTAAATGCAATACAAAAATTATTGTCTGAAAACGTAAGGGCGGAAGAAATCTAAAAACATAATAAATACTGAACTAACACTGGCTATACGACTTTGAACATCTGACATAATATGCTAGACCAGTTTATGAAACCTCTGAACATAAATACGAATGTTAAACTATTTACCGGGACAAGACCCCCGACATACCTCTACTGCATGACATGACATGAACGTAAAATAAAGATAGCACCTCGAATGAAATGGGGCTCAGCAATCGCTGATACGAGAAATCATAGCAAGCAGATACGTCGTCCTGTAAATCAATGCATGCATTTCCCCGGGCAAAAGGGACATAAGTACATTTGAATTGTACTTGTATGTAAAGCAATTGAATGAAAGAACTGTAAGTAGAGTGCTCGGGGAATGGGCAACCCAAATCACTAACATGGATCATGAAGTAATATAAAACTTAAACTGTAATTGTATACTGAAACTGTAACTGTAAACTGAGTCTATAATGTAAACTAGAATTTGTACTGTAAGTTGTAACTGAAGCTGTAACTGAAACCTGGACATGACCATGATCTGCATGATCAAGCCGAACCGATATATATATATATATATATATATATATATATATATATATATATATATATATAGAGAGAGAGAGAGAGAGAGAGAGAAAGAGAGAGATAGAGAGCCTTAGTAAAATCAACGTGTAACTACCACGTGAGCACATGTTTTCTGATCTCTGCCCAATCAACTAATCCGTCTCATACCTTTTAGGAGTATGAGACATGAACATGACATGAATGGATCCATAATATTTCCCGCAATGGGAAACATGAAGGAATCGTCCTAACTGAGCGGGGCGATCCTTATCCAATGCTAGCATACGTAGTTTCAGGTTGTCTGACCCTTCTAAGTAATCTGTACTACTCCCAGAGCATGAATATGAATAATAGGTGGCATCTGAGCCCATCATTTTTCGTAACATGATTCATAATAGAATGCTTAACATGTATACATACTATAGTTTTCATGAGACATGGGATTCATGGAGGATTCATGTAATATAACAATACTAGTTCACATACTTATTCATCATACATGCTTGAAAATTATAGAAATCAAGGTATGAGTATTCATGGATTACGTGATGAGTTCATGATGCTTGGAATGATATACATGAATGAAATACGAGGTTTTGATACTTAAACTATAAGAACATTTAAGCTTTTCATGAAACTAGGGCATAATACTCATAAGGATGAGAAATTCGTGGAAACATGAACCAACATGGCGTAGGGATAATCATTAACATTCCCACTCGTAGAGAGTTAGCCTTACATACCTCAATTCCAGCCTTTAAGTATACTACATTGTTCTTCAGCCCTTTCGACTTTAATCTATAGCAATATATGTCAAAGAGGAATCAATATTAGTAATGATACTTAGATTTTGGTCATCTAAACATTTTATCAAATACTTGGTGGGCATGAAGCCCCACAACCTTTATTAATGGTGTTTCTTCACCCCAAAACCCATCCTTTTGCTTCTAGATGATTTTAAAATCTCATATAGATACCATTTACATCATTCTTCATCACCCAATAGGTAAACAACACCCTTAACCAACAATCAACAACTAACAACCCAAACCTATAATTGTTCATGCTATTCTATCAAACTCATCAACTCATATCACATGAACTTAAGAGTCTATAATCATTATTATAAAATGATAATTGATTAAAGGATGAAGTATTACCTTTTTGACGTTTAACTCTCTTGAATTCGGGTTCTAGGTTTTTTGCCCAAAATGAGTCTCAATCGATTATCTAAGGATTTTAAGGGTTAACTATTTTAGTAAGGTATTAGGGAATTGAAATCAACTTAGAATCATTTTTTAAACTTACTTTGAAGTTTTCTTGAGGCTTGGGACGAATTCTATCTCTTTCTAGGTCATTTTTCGTGTTTGGGGAAGTTAGGAAAATAAACCCCGACTTTAATTATATAATAAAATATGAAATCTGGAAAATCCTAACTCTGACACCACCTTGCGTCGCAAGGGTGCCACACATGGGCAAAATTTGGTCAGAAACTGCTTGTTTTGCGCCACCGTTGCTAGGCAAGGGTGTCGTATTTCACTTGTTGCATTGCCTTCAGCAAAACGGGCATAACTCTTTGTACAGGGCTCCATTCGGGCTACACCATATACCGTTGGAAATGTATTTCAAGGGGATACAACTTTTATTGTCACACCCTAAGCCAGGGTATGGGGAAAATAAACATGACATAAGTACATAATGAATTTTTTTTTTTTTAGAAAACAAACATTATCAAACCAAACAAAATAGCCTCGTATAAAATATGAAATCGAGGAAAGTCTCTACCGTAACTTCGGATACCATACAAAAGCAACCTCGCAAAGATCCGGAGGAAATTCGATCCAAATTTTTGGAACATCTTCCGCTAACATCATCTATTCACCGTGGGTACCGCGCGGCATGAAACGTGCCGAAGAAACGGGCAAACGAATATTGAGCATGTAAAGCATGGCATACGTAAAACGAGGTCATAACCGAGTAAGGAGTGCGAGAAAATGAGCATAAAAATCCGTTACCAAAGGGTTTTACGAATCATACATAGGCGGTATAAGACAAATATAACCATCGAATGCCAAAACGCTTAGCTTTCTTTTGTAAAACGTTTCTGTCTGTATATATGGAAAATAGAACAAATCATATAGTCGATAATAACCGACCGATCATAATCCGCATCGGTGTCGTATTTACACATTGTACCCCGGCGGTCAATATCACACATTGCCTTACCCAAATGTCAATATCACACATACCGCGGTCAAGCATAACTCACACATTGGTGTATCCATCGGTCAATATCACACATACCGCGGTCAAGTATCCAACGACAATATCACGTAGTGCGCACGATCACACAACCTACACGAAAGACATACAACAAACAAATACCGTAATCGTGGGAAACCATATACAACAATGCAAACATTTACACGGGGGATACAATTTTATTTATCAATAGTAGTTTTCTTCCGAATATCACTCGGGAACATATCGAACTAAAACCAAGGTTACGTATCAAAATCATATGCATAGAAATCCTCATTTTAGACTGAGATAAGTATATAATCGGATCGGGGGTCTTAAAATAGTCATATCAAATTCTTTCAAAAGCCATCGTAACCAATAGACCCACGAACGAGCGCCAACCGATCCGGGCCCTCCTATGAAAATCATAATACTACGAATCATTTGCGAACATATCAAAGCCATGTCTTCGAAAGTTCACGGACATTCTATCTTTTAAAAACAAAACTTTTTATGCAACTTTTTAAAATCCAATCATACGGAAGACATAGGACCATAATCCGACCGTATCAAAATGCGAACATCAAGGAACGAGTGTGAGCCATAAACATGTTCGGAATTTCAGAATAGAGTTACCCCCAAGGCTCATAATACATCATAACTTACTTGCGTTTAGGACATGCCAAAAGGAAAGAAGGATGAGCTTTACATACCTCGATCGCTTCCTACGCTAATCCAAATTTAAGTCTCAAACCTTCCAAGATCTACAATAAGGTCATTAAGTACCAAACATTCAGCACTAAGAATCCAATCCCAAGCCATCACTTTATTTACGTAAATTTTACTATAAGTTGCCAACAACCCCCGAGAATTCAACTCGGCCAATATTTTCAACAATAATACCAACAACCATATAAGTAACATCAATAATCAATTCAAAACACATCTAACATTAATAACCCTTTCGACACAATTCAACATTCCATCCACTACATAATGAAACCCGAAACCTCCAAGTTCAAGGAAACAACACAACACATTTTCTTCCTTCCGAATTCATGAACTACATTAATAATCCATTACTTCCATAAATTCAATAAACTATATAAAATTTCATAACAAGCCGCAAAACAACTATAACTTCACTTTGAACCATTAAACTTTCATTAGCACCATAGAATCCACAACACAACAATCCAAACATACTAAATAAATTTAGTTCATTCCTTGTCACAAAATAGCCCATACTTACGCTCAACATCAACATACAAAATTTCATGAATTTCATCCATTTCTACACATTATCCCTCCGTTTAATCCGTTAAAATTCTAAATACACTCGTTAACAATGAAAAGGAACCGTATTCATATTTTAAGCATGCATCCCTCACGTTATCACTCTTCTCCTTGGTTGATTTTTAGGCGTACAACACTTTTCTCTCTTCATGGGCTTCGAAATTCGGAGGCTCATTTTGGTCAAAATTAGTTTTTCTTCTCTCCAAGGTATGCTATTCTGGTCCGAAAATGAGGAAACGGCTGAAATTAGACTTAAATAGGCATGGGTCATGGGCCTAACCCGATTGAGCCGTAACCGACATGAAAACGTCCATATCTCCTTATCCCGATGTTACATGTGGGCCCACGACCTATGGTTGGAAAGATAATTCAATTATATACAACTTCATCTTTGGTGTTTTTCCAAATTCCAAACTTATAATACCGTCTCGCCCCTCGAAGTCAAATCACCCGAAAACATTCTTAAAAAATATTTATTTGGAGGACTTACTTTGAGAAATTGAATGTTTAATACGATAAATTTTCGCATGTCCCAAAAAAAAAATCTCGGTGTGTGGACCCCGCCTCGGCTTGTGAATAATCCGACGTACAAAAATACGAAATATAATCCGTGGAAATTTGGACTCCCAATTTTCTTGGTCATGGCGAATGGCCTCTTGTTCTTTCTCCACGTACTTCTTGAATTTTCTAGGGTGCTAAATGATGAAGATGATTAAATTAGTCATCTTTCTCACATATATAATTCACACACGTGGATCCCGCATGGCCACATATTCATGAATTATCAAATTTCCAAAATTTCACTACTAGCCCCAAATTCTCATAAAATGGACTTTCCACAAGCTTTTAACCCCCAAATTTTTCCTTATTCCAAATACCCTTAATCTCAATAAAAAGATGAATATGCGTTATTAAAGCAAAAATCAACAAAATCGAAAATTAAGAAAATTAAAAGTCTTGTCCGTAACTTGTCGCAACCAACTTAGATTATTCCAACGTACAAAGTACGGGGTATAACATTTATATCTTAAGTTTTCTCAAATTCCTAACGAATTTTCACTAAATTAGGATGGAAGACAGACCAATCGAAAACTTAGTCGATTCTATCAAATCTTATGCACCTCACTATCCATCTTGATTCCAAAATAACTATTTCCGCTCAAACTCATCCCGATGGGACTTTATATGGCTAAAATCTCACAGTAACTCTCATTTAACACATTCACACCTAACTCAAATTTACGGAGTGTTACATTATCTCCCCCTTTCGGATCATTTATCCTCGAATGATGGGCCATGGTTCTCATGGACGAACATACATGCCTTACTTTCATTCCGAATCCTAAATGAATACTTAATTGAATGCGTTCTGAACTGAATGAATACTGTGGACATGGAGATTGTAGCTTAAAGTATGAATATAGAGCTAACATGGATATCTGAGTGCTGAACTGACATGAATATATAAGTACTGGAAACATGAATGTTGTAACATGAGATCTGAATACTAGAAATGTGAATGTTATAACATGAAACTGAATGTACGGCGACCAACTCTGGTGGAAATTTTAGCTTGTAAGCTTGGACTGGTCCTTAGATCTATATGGTCTAATATATATGGGACTAAGCTTCCCTTTCTTCTCAAATCGCATGACGCTTTTCATGGGCAAAACTTTCAAGTCCCCAATCATTAACATAAAACTCTGAATCTCTGCACCGCACATCTGAATAGGACTTTTGGCGACTCTTAGCCACCTTCAAATGCTTCTAAATATTTTTAACTTTTTCTTTCATTCCACCAATAAATCTTCTCAAGATCATGATACATTTTCATGGAGCCTAGGTGGATAGAGTACCTGGAATTGTGTGCTTCTGACATGATCCTCTCTCTAAGTCCATTGACATCTGGGACACATAATTTTCCTTAGTACCTCAAAGTACCATCATCTCCCCCTTGTTCGAAAGTCGTTGTCTTATGCTTATGAATCCCTTCTTTCAGTTGTTGTAAGTAGGGATCAGTAAACTACTTTTCTTTCACTTGGGATACTAAGGAGGATTCAGCTCTATTCTGAATAACAACTCCACCCTCTTCTGAGTCTAAGAGCCAAACTCCTAGGTTTGCTAAACGGTGAACTTCTCTCACCATGATTCTCTTATTTGACTCAACCTAAGCTAAACTCCCCATACTTGATTTATTTCTGAGATACTTCCGAAAATATTTATAGGACTGATATGTGCTAAGTCTTTGACTAGCACCCTAAAGAATAAAGTCTCGTGCAATGCAACTACCTTAGTTACACATAACTGAGCATGATCTCATAGCTTTTTAGTGATCGCTTAATTGATTATAACTAGTCTTCACACAAGTCAATCGTTGATCATTCTACTCAATTCATGTTTCTTGTATGTGTGAGGCACATTCTTATGGAGGCTATCTCATTATGCCCTCATTACTGAATTGAGGTTCTTTACCTCTCATGCTAACCCTTCAGGTTTTCAAATATTGAGCTGGACTTATTGACGATGTACATATCTCTCTCTTAGATCAAAGGTTAAGGTCTTATACTTTCGGATCTATCACGACCCGACGAGGGGCCACGACGGGTACCGGAAGCTGACTATCGAGCACCACTCATTCTACTAGTCATCATACTTTTCAAACATTCATTCATTATTCTCATACTTCTAGTCATAGGGAAAACCAATTTCACTTTCAAACATGTCTAAATAATTATATATGCATGAGCCTTTCGGCTATCGAAATAATATATATATTATATATATACAATGAGGGAATCATGAGACCATACTACCCACACATACGTATCTACGAGCCTCTACTTGAGTACTAGACATAAGGACGGGATAGAACCCCGTCGTGCCCAAATATGTACACAAAATAATATGTCCAAAATAGCACCTCCGGAAATAATGGAGTGATTCTGTAAGTCCGCTGATAAGCTCCTATGGATCTGGGCCACCTCCCTGTCTACCTGTGGGCATGAACACAGCGTCTAAAGAGAAAGGATGTCAATACGAACATTGTACTAAGTATGTAAAGCATAAACAATAATGACATATCAATGAAACAAGGAGACATCAAGTGAGGAGCAACCTGTAACTGACTGCCATTTAAGAGTGAAATAATGAATGCTAACTTACTGCATAAAAACATCATCATATCATATATGCATACATGTATAAGCTTCTCGACCATATAGGTACGGTGTGATCATCATTATCCAGCGACCAGGCCTCGCCGTCCGGGGTAAACATCTCATGCCGCCCACTAGTGGTGTCTGTCCATGCCATCTAGACATGGTGTATACGCTGCTCGCCTTAGCGGTGTCTACCAGGACATATAGGCGTGGTGTAATATCATCATCATATAATTATCATGAATCATGCTTAGGAACTCAAAACAAACCGTTAATCTATTGGGGTGACATAAGGTCGTGAACCCCCGATCCCATTATGGAGTATTCATAAGCATTCTACCTCACCTTGAAGGAATTAACATGATAAGGTAATTATAACAACAATAAGCCACATCAAAGGGGTCATATAAGGATCATTAGCTTTATAGCAATATCATATCATGAACTTTAGTATCTTTAAACTTGGGCTCATCATCATCATTATCGTACTCATAACGTATCTCTTATCTTTATCTCATGAGAAGCTCTTTGTGAACATAGACTCATAATTTTTGGAATGTAAGAAGGTCATGGAGGATAAGGAAAGTCATGTCATAAGATTCATGCCTTAGAAAAGAAGGGACTAGCCTTACATACCTTTTTGTTTAGCTATTCTATCACTTGAATGTTCCCCTCCAATATTCACGTTTCTACCTTCAAGAGAGTTCGTACAAGTATTAGATAACCGATAACATAAGCATGCTTAAACTAAAGCTAGAGAAAATCACAAAAGATCTCAGTTGTTTACACAACTTTCTCTATATCATACATCAACTCCCAATCATCAATAATAACATTCATAATATCATAACCAACAGTCTTTCTCAACCATACATTAGTCAATTCTTCTACTTCCATTTCAAGAGCATCCATGATCATGACCATAATACAACATTACATTCATCCCCACATAATGTTTCTCCCATGTTCTTAATATAATTCATAACATAATTATAATCACAACATCTCAATAATCATGATTCATATTAAGCTATTACTTAAAAATGTCACTATTCTCATATTGTAACCCATTTTCTATTTCCTTCCATAATCCAAGTCTTTCAACCCCTCAATAGTATAAATAGCATGGAAGAATCATAAAACTTACCTTTGATTGTGTAGGAGCAAGTTTGGACGAAAATACTTCACTTGAGGAAAAACCCTAGCTTCAATCTTAGGAGATTCCTTGACTTGTATGAACCCTAGTGAGCTTCTTGTACTTGATTTCCTTGGTTTGATGAAGTTAATGTTATATCCCGTATTTCATGCATTCGGATAATTCGAGAAAGTCGTGGCAAGCTAAGGACAAGATCATTTTCAAGAATTATTTTAACGTACGATTGGTAGGAATATTACGGCGAACATTGGTAGAATGAAAATGTTGGGAAAGGCCATGGGTAAAAAGAGAAATTCGCAAAGTGGGCCGTGAAAATAATGCGGAAGGCTAGGGGCGAAATGGTAATATTGAGAAAAGTCGAGGGGTAAAATGGGAATTTCGCATAAGTTTCATGAAAATTCTAAAAAGGCCATATTGGCCATGTGACAAAAAAAAAAGAGAAAAAGAAAAAGAAAAAGGATGAAAAATGATGACAATTTAGTCATCTTTTAATTTAAAGAAAATTCTAGAGAGGCATGTGCCTCTCACATGATGGTGGAAAAAATTATATATACATGAGGGAGTGAAGGGAAATCTAGAGAAATCATCATTCAAGAGAACAAAAAAAAAAAAAGATGAAGAGCAAGAACTTCCAAGGCCATTCGCCAAGCCCCATAATTTTTGCCCTTGAAATCTTGTCCAAAAATTATTATCTTGTGGTATTCCTACTAATTGAAGGGTCCTCTACAACATGGCGAAGTTGTTTCGGAAGATAAGTTGTTCGTTCCGCCGCTTTTCGCATTCTAGCCAAGTGAAGAAAGTTGAAGGAAAAGGGTAAGATTTAATTCCCTTTTGTATGTTATGAAAGCTTTGTTTATCTTTGTGGAATATAGGGAAGGATAAAACTCATGAGAATATGGAAGTTGGCATGGTATTTGTATATGTGCATGTGTGGCCGTGTGTAGGTGTAGTTGGAATAAATAAGATGAGTTGATTTTATGTAATATTCTAGTTGGTTGTCATGAACTCTATATTGGAAATGAAAGCTCGATGATTTTGGTTGAAGTGGTGATGTTGGACATGGGGCCGTGTGTGTGTGTTATGTGCAAAGATGACGGATCAACTTTTATATAGTATATTAGTTGATGTGGTTATGTAATTTGTGATGAAAATGGAAATTTGATAACTAAAATTGATGTTGGATTTGTCATGGGCTGTTTTGGAGATTAATATGACTTTAATGCAAATTCTTGTGTTCATGGAAATAGTGATTGTTAGCATACGGATTGTTGGCGTAGTTCATGAATTCGAAGGATGAAATATGTCGCCATTGCTCTTATGGAATATGGTGAGTTTGGGTGGCATGTTGTTGAGTGGGCTGATTTGAATACTTTGTAGATTTTCCGGTAAGTGTGGTTGAAATCTTGTTTAAATGATATTGGATTAGTACTTGAATGCGAGCCTATTAATATTGAATTGAATATGATTGGAATGTCGTCGAATTATGCGAAGACAAGCTACTAATGTTATGATGCACTTTGAGTTGGTTGTTGATGTTGTTATTATGTTTGTTGGTATTGTTGGTTTGGTTGTTGTTGATATGGGCTTGCGCCATAATTCTCGGGACGGTGTATTTATTAGGAGGTGTCACGAAATTTCGGCTTTAAAAATAAGTGAACTTATTTGGAAGGTTAAGACAAGTGTTGGTTAAGAGTGAATTCTTAAAGCTTTATGGTTGATATTTGGTAAATGTGACCAAATTGCGTTAGCCTTTTGGCAAACTTCGGCGGGATTTGGAGAAGCTTACGGAGCGGAAAAGGTATGTAAGGCTTACCCTTTCTTTCTTTGGCATGTCCTAGATGTAATAAGCTTGAATACGCGTTTCGGGATCACTCTAATTCTAGAAATCCGAGGTTGAGTTTTGTTACTATTCATTCAAGAAATTGAATTAAATGGCTTATGCTTCTTTGTAAATAAATGTTCAAATGCTCATAATTTTTGAAAAGAAAGAGAAATGACTTGAAATCTTCGAGAATAATTTAATGAGACATAATGACCACATTTTTAGGTCCGTTACCTGATTTGATCCGAGGTGGGCCCACAACACCCGAGACCTATGTATATTACTTTGTTTGTCTTATTTCTGTACGATTCTCAATAGAAACTTTTGACTAATGTTCTCGAGTTTGTTATAAGTGTTTGTGAATTCGTATACGTTATCTCCGGTTCGACTATTTGGATATAAACGCTCCGATACGAATGATTTGATATGAATATTTTGATATAAGCGCTCTGATGTAAATATTCTGAAATAGAAAATCCGATATAAGTATGCAACATAAGAGTGATATATAAGCTTTGGGTATAAGTAAGATGATATGAATATTTTCTGCAAGTCTTAATTTTCTCCATACACGACCCCGGATCGCTTGGAAAGTCCGAAGAGGCTTCTGCATGTTAAATACTTATAACTCTCCGATGCTAACTTCTACGTGAACCCGAGACTTGTTCTCAATCTTCAAATGTTGATAAGCGTATGTATTCATCGAGTCTCGATTTCATATGCATATGTTTTACGCACTACTCTTTCGCGCGCGACTCAATGTATCTTTCACCGAGTCCCGGCCGGAGCATGTTATGATCTCGTGTGTACGTCACGATACGATTCCTCGATTCACCGAGTCCCGGTCCCGTGACATGTTCTCGTGCACACTTCTGCATTATTCACCGAGTCCCCTCGTACTGCGGGCCGGGACACGTTATCCGTACGTGATTATGATGAGATGTTGTGGGGACGGTGGCCGTGATGGGCGCATGATTATTATTCACCGAGACCCGCGAGAGGGCGGGACACGTTATGTACATATGATTCGGTATACATGATCCTTTTCACCGAGTCCTCATCGGAAGCGGCCGGACACGTCACACACATATGAGATTTATGATTTTGGACATGCATTACGCATCGTCCGACATATGTCATCTTCGAGCCTTCTCGTACGTTCGTACTCCGTCCGAAGTATGTCGATTCTGTACGGTTTGTATGTTCCCGTATTTCGTCCGTTATATGATATCATCCGGGCACTTCGTTACGTCGTATTCATGCCCCGATACACGACATCATCCGAACATCTCCGTACGTTTGATATTCCGTTCGATATATGATCCCGTCTGAATGTTCTGTACGTTCTGTGCTCCGTCTGACGTGTGACATCACCGGCGTTACGTATCTTCCGCACCTCTTCGGACATGCGTCCGTGAATGCAAATTAAGCGTTTTTAGGGTATTTTGGTTGACCCTTTATTTTCTCGTACACCTTTGGCTTATGAACGGTATGTATGAATTGTGTACGAAAGGTATGTGTTCCACTAGGAGTTATATATGTATACTTACTTGATAGTTCCGTTCGTTCCAAATATAGTTTTGGTTATTGTATTGCATGCCTTACGTACTCGGTACGCCTTCACCCACCTTTCTTCTCGTGGGTCGCGTTTTATGCCGCGCAGTACTCCCGCATTTGAGTTGGAAGTGATTATAGAAGATGTTCCGGCCGAAGATGGCAAGCCCACTCTTCCCCCCGAGTACCGCCGAGTCGAGTCCGTTCGATTTGATTTTACCGGATCCGTGTTAGAGACTTTGCGGTGCTCGTCGTGGGTATGATATGTCGATGCAATGCCGGCCGGCTCCATCGGCCGACATGTTGATTTGTGTTATGTAGTAACCTTGTATAATTACTGCATTTTGTCGGACACCTATAAGCTTCATTATGTATTTCATGATTATTCGGCTTAGAGATTTGAAAAAAAATTTATGTGCGTAACAAGAGTCCGTGGGTTCGCTCGGCTCGGTAGTGGGGGTCGGGCCCCATCACACCCTAGTAGGCTCGGGGGTGTGACGGTTAATCCTTGATTTCCTTCGATTCTTGTAGACGAAGTGTGGAGAGAGTTATAGAGTCTTAGTCTTCGAAGAAGTGTGAAGTTGTTGTAGAGAAGATGGGAAATGCATTAAATGAGCTTGGGTCCCTTATTTAAAACTTAAAAATTTGTCCCGACTCAAACCTACGGCCTATTATACGGACTGTATTATTTATACAGTCCATATAAAGGACCATACATTCCTTCCAGAACCTCATCCTTCTCTGGGAGAATTTTATGGCCAAACATACGGGCCGTATATGTTATACAATCCGTATAAAGGACCGTACAATTCCCAGTTTCCCGAAACTTGCCCTCGTCGACTCGTTTGATCTCCAATCCTTATGGAACCTTCTTAACACATGTTTAACACTTCATTAACAATAAAAGGGGTGTTATAACTCTTCTTTAGAACATCATTAGGTCAACATTAACTCGGTGCTTCGCGAATCCTTTTTCAAAACACAACTTATACTTTACATTCTTCAATGAACTTTCTTCCCTTGCCTCAAACATCTTTGAAATCTCAATTAGATTCGTTAAGTAGCCTTTCTTACTTGTAGGAACATCGTATACTTCTTACTCTGCTTTAGCCTGGCTATCGTATGACGACATGAAATTTTCTGAGGTGTAACATTCTTCCCCCCTTTAAAAACGTTCGTCCTTGAATGTTAAGTTCTTGGGAATTCTATGAAAATTTCGCCAGAGTTTCCCCTGTAATTTGGCACTACCATCCTGTCACAACAACCCACAATAACAATGCCTCATAGGGCTACAGTACAATGACAATAAATTTTGGCCACACACGACCCAAATACATGAAAAGAAAACATACGTACCTTATAATATTGATGTCTTATCATGGATCTCTTCCGGGGGTGGGAACAAGTGTGGGTACTTAGACTTCATATTCTCTTCCGCTTCTCAAGTAAATTTTTCTCGGTTATTATTTCTCCATAAAACCTTGAATGAAGCTACTTCGTTGTTTCTAAGCCTCCTTACTTGTCTATCTAATATGGCAATAGGTACCTCTTCATAAGCCAACTTTTCCGTAACTTGCACATCCGCTACTGGCATAATTCTGGTAGGATCTCCAACACATTTTCGGAGCATTGACACGTGAAAAACTGGATGGACTGATTCCAGTTCTAAAGGTAAGTCCAATTCATAAGCTACTTGACCCACTTTGCGGACAATCTTATAAAGTCCGATGTATCGAGGAATCAACTCCCTTTTCTTACCAAATCTCATCACGTCCTTCATCGGTGATACCTTTAAGAACACCCAATCATCAACTTGAAATTCTAATTCTCGCCGACGGTTGTCCACATAAGATTTCTGGCGACTTTGGGCTGTCAATAATCGATCTCGGATAAACTTAACCTTTTCCACCGCTTGTTGAATCAAATCAGGGCCCATTAATTGTGTCTCCCTGACTTCAAACCATCCAATTGGCGATCTGCACTTCCTTCCATATAGAGCTTCGTAAGGGGCCATTTGAATACTAGAATGATAGCTGTTATTGTATGCGAACTTAGTGAGAGGTAAGTGGTTATCCTAAATACCACCAAAATCTAGCACACATGCCCGTAACATATCTTCCAGAGTCTGAATAGTGCGTTCGGCTTACCCGTCGGCTCAGGATGGAACGCTCGTGCTAAGCTTTACTCGAGTACCTAAACCTTCTGGAAAGACTTCCCAGAATTTAGCTATAAATTGGGCTCTCTGACCGTGATAATAGATATCGGGACACCATGAAGTCGCACAATCTCTTTAAGATACAACCTTGCATAGTCTTCTGCCAAATATGTGATTCTGATTGGAAGAAAATGTGCTGCTTTCGTAAGTCTGTCCACGATCACCTATATAGAGTCATACTTTCTTCGGGAATGAGGTAACCCTACAATGAAATCCATGTTAATCACTTCCCATTTCCAAGTCGAAATCTCCATAGCTTGCAATAATCCTCCGGGCTTTTGATGTTCGACTTTCACTTGTTGGCAATTTGGACATTGAGCTACAAATTCTACTATGTCCTTTTTCATTCCATCCCACCAATACATTAGCTTAAGATCATGGTACATCTTTGTCGCCCCTGGGTGAATAGAATACCGAGAATAATGAGCTTCTTCTAGAATTCAACGACGTAGTCCCGCAACATTCGGAACACATAGCCTGTCTCGGTATCTAAGAACTCTATCCGTAGAGATTTTCAATGGAGACTTCTCTCTCTCATAAAATATATCTCTATAGTGGCTTAACTGAGGATCTTCATATTGACGTTCTTTCACCTCCACCTCCAGGGATGAAATAGTTGGATTATTAATATCAACTCCTGCACTGCCTAAATCAATTAGGCGAACTCCGAGGCTGGCTAGTTGGTGGAGCTCACGAATTAATTCTTTCTTCTCCGGAGGGACCTCACATAGACTACCCATTGATTTGCGGTTAAGTGCATCAGCCACTACATTCGCTTTCCCGGGGTGGTATAAAATACTCACATCGTAATCTTTCAGTAGTTCTAACCACCGCCTCTGCCATAAATTTAACTCCTTCAGCTTGAAAATATAATGGAGACTCTTGTGATCTGTATAGATATCAACATGTACGCTGTATAGATAGTGTCTCCACATCTTTAGTGCATGAATAACCGCAGCCAATTCAAGATCATGAGTTGGATAGTTCTTTCCATGTTTTCGCAACTGCCTTGAAGCATAGGCAATGACTTTACCGTGCCGCATTAGCACACATCCTAACCCAACACTGAAAGCATTATAATATACAACATAACCATCTGGCCCTTCTGGGAGTGTCAAGACTGGGGCTGAAGTTAATCTATCCTTCAATTCTTGAAAACTGCGTTCACAAGCATCAGTCCATTGAAATCTTGCTGATGAGTTAACTTCGTTAATGGTGCTGAAATAGAAAAAACACTTCCACAAATCTTCTATAATAACCTGCCAATCCCAGAAAACTATGGACTTCTGTAGCGTTGTAGGCCTTGGCCAAGTCTTCACAGCCTCAATTTTCTGAGTATCAACCCGAATGCCATCAGCTGAAATAATATGGCCTAAAAAGGTTATAGAATTCAACCAAAAATCATATTTTGAAAATTTTGCATACAATTCACGGGTCCGGAGAATCCCAAGGACAATACACAAATGGTCTGCATGCTCTGATTCTGTCTGAGAGTATACCAGAATATCATCAATGAACACGATCACGAACAGATCTAAGAGAGGCCTGAATACATTGTTCATTAGATTCATAAACACTGCTAGAGCATTAGTTAACCCAAATGACATCACCCGAAACTCATAGTGGCCATATCTCGTCCTGAATGCTGTTTTGGAAATATCTTCTTCTCTAACTCTCACCTGCTGATAACCTGACCTCAGATCTATTTTGGAAAACTATTTGGCACCCTGTAATTGGTCAAACAAGTCATCGATCCTCAGGAGAGGATATTTATTCTTTATAGTCACCTTGTTCAGTTGCCTAAAATCAATGCACATCCATAGGGAACCATCTTTCTTCCTCACAAATAGGACTAGTGCTCCCCACGATGATGAACTGGGCCTTAATGAACCCCTTCTCAAGCAAATCTTTCAGTTGAGCCTTTAGTTCTTTCAATTCTACAGGAGCCATTCGGTATGGAGGAATAGAAATTGGTTGAGTATCCTATAGCACATCAATAGCAAAGTCATTCTCTCTTTTCGGAGGAAGGCATGGGAGTTCATCTGGAAATACATTCGGAAACTCATTCACTACCGGGATGGATTGAAAAATTGGTGGCTTTGCTTCGGTGTCATGAACTCGAACCAGATGATAAATGTAACCTTTTTGTTACACCTTGGAAAATTCCTGTTAACGCACAATGAGTCGGCTAACGAAAGGTAAGACGTATACGGTGTATCGATAAGTTAGAAATAGTATTTGACGACCCTAAACAAGATTTCCAAAGAGATTCGAGATAAGAGAGGAAAGTTGCTAAGGAAAGCGAGTCACATGTTGTGCGTCGGGCAAAAATTACGAGTATCTAGTTAATGATGTTTTAATGATGCTTTGAGGAAGAATTATAACATCCCTTAGATTGGTATTGAGGTGTTAAACAAGTGCTAAGAAGGTTCCATAAGGATTGGAGATCAAATGAGACGACGGGAACAACTTCGGAGAAGCTGTGGATTACACGGCCACTTCCACGGACAGTGTAACCTTATACGAACAGTGGAAAGGTCCGTATAACTCCCAGAAGAGTTGGTGACTGGCTGGTGTTGAACCACAACCAGTTCCATGGTTCCACAGACCGTGAAAGTGTCCGTGGAAGTCCTGACGAGCTGAATAAGTTCTGATTATATAAGTGTGTTCCCACTTCATTTATTTCATTCCCACAATTTCTTCATCTCTCTCAAGACCTCTAGAACATTCCATATATTTCATCCACAATAAAATAAAGGAAATCAAAGATCAATATCAAGAATTCAAGTGAATCAAGTGTATGAAATTCATCAAAGTTTATCCAAGCTAAGAAATCTCAAGAGGAGTGAACTAGGGTTTTGGGTGTAAGAAGAGCATTCCACTCAAGAATTATTCTACCACTATATAAGGTAAGTTTCATGATCTTTTCATGTTGTTTGAAGTATTGAAAAGTTGAAACATTTGGATTATAGAAGAATATAGAAAGTGGGTCATAAATGCAAGAATAGTGCTATTGTTGAGTGGTAGTTTTGAATGAATCATGAATATGGATGTGTTATGATTGTAAGTAGATTATGAATGGTATGTAGAACATAGAATGAGTATTATATGTGAAGAAATATGATAGTGAATTATGATCATGATTTTGGAGAATTGAAGAGAAATCGTGAAATGTGAATAATGTAAACGAATGACGATTGTTGTTATGAATGTTTGAGAGTTGATATGGAATATGGAGGAAGTCATATAAACAAAGGAAATGCTGCTCAATTTTCTCTAGCTTTAGTAAGCATGTTCTTATGATTATTTAGCTAATGTCGATACGAATTCTCTTGAAGGTAGAACGTGTGCTTTAAAGGAGAACGAGCAAGTAATAGAATAGTTAAACGACAAAGGTATGTGAGGCTAGTCCTTTCTTTCCAAGGCATGAGTCTTATGGCATGAATTTCCTCCTTCTTCATGAATCTTCTATCTTCAAGAAAACCAAGAGTCCTCGTTCATGAATAGTCATATGAGAAAAGAGATACACAATGAGTACGATAATGAGGATGATATGTTTAAGTCTAAAGAATCTATAGCCCATGATATGATGTTCCTATTAAGCTAATGATGCTATTTATAATCTATTGATGTTGATCATTATATATATACTCGCCTTATGCTCGTTCCTTCAAGGTGAGGCAGAATGTTTATGAACACTCCATAATGGATTCGGGGGTTCACGACCTCATGTCACCCCGATAAAGCTTAATTGTCCTTGAGTTTCCATGCATGCATTATGATAAGTACATTATGATGAGCATATTATGATGAGCATATGCTGATATTACACCGCGCCTACATGGCCGGGCAGTCACCGCCAAGGCGGGCAGCTATACACCATGCCAAGATGGCATGGGCAGACACCACTAGTGGGCGGCATGAGATGGTACCCCGGACGCGGGAGGCCTGGACGCAGGCTAATGCTATTGATTATCACACCGTACCTATATGGTCGGGCAGTTTATACATATATGCATACATGATATGGTGATGATTATGAAGTAAGCCAGCATGCATTATTTCTTTTATGATTCACAGTCAGTTACAGATTGCTCCTCATTTGATGCCTCCCTTACTTCATTGATGTCTTATTATTGTTTATGCCTTACATACTCAATACAATGTTCGTACTGACGTCCTTTTCCTTGGACGCTGTGTTCATGCCCACAGGTAGACAGGGAGACAGTGCATATCCATAGGAGCTATCAGCAGATTGACATGAGCCCTCCTTTATTCCAGAGGTGCTATTTTGAGACAGTATTCTTGTGTACATATATTTTGGGTACGACGGGGTCCTGTCCCGTCCATATGTCTAGTACTCTAGTAGAGGCTCGTAGATGCGCAGTGTGGGTAGTATGGTCTCACAGTCTTTCATGTATATGCATGTATATATATTATTTTGATAGCCGAAGGGCTTATGTATATAAAGTAAATAGGTTTCAAATGTTATTAGTTTTCCATGATTATGAGCATATATTATGAATGAGAGTAGATGAGTAACAGAATGAGCGGTGTTCGGGGGTTAGCCCCGGATACCGATCATGACTGTCGTAGCCGGTCGTGATGACGAAGTGGTATCGGAAGCGATTCGGTCCTAGAAAGTGTCTACGAGCCGTGTCTAGTAAAGTCTTGTTTATGGTGTGTTGCGTGCTACGCTAATAAACAAGAGGCTATAGGGCATTTAGGAAAGATGACCATCTTTCTTCTTACGAGATCGTGCGATAGAGCTGTGCTATAAGATTTTATCCTGCCTAATAGTGTGTTGTGATTTCAGAAATGTCGCCAAAGGGAAAAGCAAAAGCCACCCAGAAGGGCAAGACTACGATAAAGATGCGGGCAGAAAGAGAGCCGCCAATGAATATAGATGAGGGTGAATCACACCATGAGGCTCCATCTAATGCCTCTACTACTCCGCCTATTACGGAAGAACAAGAAGGGGCTTCAGCTCCAGCTCCTATGCCTCCAGTTCCTCCACTAGCTACTTCGGGTCAACAAGTGACCAAGGCCATTAATCTATTGACGCAGTTGGTTGCCGCCCAGGCACAGCGGAAAAATGTGGGCCCAAGTGATCGGTTAGCTAGTACTAGAGCCCGTGACTTTATGAGTTTAAATCCTCCGGAGTTTTTCGGGTCAAAGCCGGATGAAGACCCGCAAGGCTTTATTAATGAGATGTTGAGGACATTAAAGATTATCCATGCCTCCGAGACTGAATCTGTAGAGTTGGCATCGTATAGACTCCGAGATGTGGCGATCTTATAGTATAACAATTGGATAGCATCGAGAAAAGAGAATGCGCTTCCTCCTGTTTGGCAAGAATTCGTAGATGCTTTCATTCGCCATTATTTGCCACCCGAGGTCCGCTGAGCCAGAGCGGATAGATTTCTAAATTTGAAGTAAGGGAATATGAGCGTCCGGGAGTATAGCCTTCAATATAATTCATTGGCTAGATATGCCCCGACTATGGTGGACGATATGGGAGATTGGGTGCATAGGTTTGTGAGCGGCTTAGGGCCATATTTGTTTAAAGATTATTTGACAGCTTCGTTGCAAGACGGGATGGATATTTCCCGCATTCAAGCCCATGCCCAAAATCTAAAAGGACAACAACCTCTGCAAAGGGGTGATTGTGATGTTGATAGAGGGCAAAGCAAAAGGGCCAGATCTATGGGCACAGGCAGTGATTATAGAGGGGGATCAAGGCAGACACATTCTAGATACTCAGGCCAGTCGGTGACTAGTGCACCTCCCCGATTTACAGGTAGGAGATTTGATCGCTCCTTCTTCTCAGGACAGGGCCAGAGTTCGAGGGCTTCAGGTTCACAATTTGGGAGATATTATAGCCAGAGGAGACCTCCGGTACCGCGATGCAGTCAGTGCGGTAGATTACACTCTGAACATTGTCGCCAGGGTTCGGATGCTTGCTATACTTGTGGCCAGGTTGGGCATATGATGAGAGATTTCCCGTCGATGAGCGGTAGAGTTGGGGTCCAGCCCACAGGATCAGCGGCTGGTTCTTCTTCAGTGCGCCTGGTAGGGCCGATTCCTCAGATTCCAGTAGGCCGAGGTAGAGGCCGAGGGGGAGCATCTATTTCAGGTGCCACTCAGCCCCGCATGTATGCTTTAGCCGGACGACAGGATCTTGAGTCCTCCCCAGATGTGGTTACAGGTACATTGTCCGTATTTTCCCATGATGTGTATGCATTGATAGATTCGGGTTCTACGCTATCTTATATTACTCCATATGTTGCTAATCGTGTTAGGGTGAAACCCGATCCAATTAAACCTTTTGAGGTATCTACTCCGGTTGGTGACCCCGTGATAGCTAGACAAGTGTATAAAGATTGTATAATTGTGATATGTGATCGCCAAACCAAAGCTGATTTAGTTGAGCTGGAAATGCTAGATTTTGATGTGATTATGGGTATGGATTGGTTGGCCTCGTGTTATGCTAATGTTGATTGCCGGATGAAAGTAGTTCGATTTTAATTTCCGGGAGAGCCCGTGCTTGAGTGGAAAGGTAATACGGCAACTCCAAGAGGTAGGTTTATTTCCTACCTTAAGGCAAGAAAAATGATAGATAAGGGCTATTTTTATCATTTAGTCCGAGTTCATGATACCGAAGCAAATTCGCCAACTTTTCAATCCATTCCGGTAGTGAATGAATTTCTGGATGAACTTCCAGGTCTTCCTCCGTAAAAGAGAAATTAATTTCGCAATTGATATGTTGCCGGATACCAAGCCTATTTCTATTCCTCCTTATCGAATGGCTCCGACAAAATTGAAAGAGCTAAAGGCACAGTTGAAGGATTTGCTTGAGAAGGGGTTTATTAGACCCAGTTCATCCCCATGGGGAGCACCTGTCCTATTTGTGAGGAAGAAAGATGGCTCCCTATGAATGTGCATTGATTATAGACAGTTGAATAAGGTGACAATAAAGAACAAATATCCTCTTCCGAGAATTGATGATTTATTTGATCAGCTACAAGGTGCCAAGTGGTTCTCCAAAATAGACTTGAGATCAGGTTACCATCAAGTGAGAGTTAGAGAAGAAGATATTCCCAAGACAGCATTCAGAACTAGATATGGCCATTATGAATTCCGAGTGATGTCATTTGGGCTAACTAATGCCCCGACAGTGTTCATGAATCTGATGAATAATGTATTCAGGCCTCTCTTGGATCTATTTGTAATAGTATTCATTGATGATATTCTGGTATACTCTCGCACAAAATTAGAACATGCAGACCATTTACATATTGTTCTTGGAATTCTTTGAACTCGAGAATTGCATGCAAAATTTTCAAAGTGTGAGTTTTGGCTGAATTCTGTGACATTTCTGGGTCATGTTATTTCAGATGATGGCATTCGAGTTGAAACTCAAAAAATTGAAGTTGTGAAGACTTGGCCAAGGCCTATGACACCTACAGAAGTTCGTAGTTTTTACGGGATTGGCAGGTGTTATTATAGAAGGTTCGTAGAGGGCTTTTCATCTATTTCGGCCCCATTGACGAAGCTAACCGGTAAGTCAGCAAAACATCAGTGGAATGATGCTTGTGAGCGTAGTTTCCAAGAGTTGAAGAGCAGATTGACCTCAGCTCCAGTCTTGACACTTCCAGAAGGGCCAGACGGTTATGTTGTGTACTGTGATGCTTCTGGCATGGGGTTAGGATGTGTATTGATGCAGCACGGTAAAGTCATTGCCTATGCTTCGAGATAGCTGCGGAAACATGAAAAGAACTACCCAACCCATGATCTTGAATTGGCTGCAGTTATCCATGCATTAAAAATGTGGAGACATTACTTGTATGGAGTATATGTTGATATCTATACAGATCACAAGAGTCTCCAATACATCTTCAAACAGAAGGAGTTAAATCTGCGGCAAAGGCGGTGGATAGAATTATTGAAGGATTATGATGTGCATATCTTATACCACCCCAGAAAAGCAAATGTAGTAGCAGATGCGCTTAGCCGCAGCTCTATGGGTAGTCTATGTGAAGTTCCTTCGGAGAAGAAAGAATTTATTCATGAGCTCCACCAACTAGCTAATCTTGGAGCGCGTCTAATTGATTCCGGTAGCGCAGGAATTGGTATAAATGATCCCACAGTTTCGTCCTTGGATATGGAAGTAAAGGAGCGGCAACATGAAGATCCTCAGTTGAACTATTATAGAGATACATGTCATGCAAAAGAGAAGTCTCCATTTGAAACTTCTATTGATGGAATTCTTAGATACCGAGGCAGGCTATGTGTTTCAAATGTTGCAGAATTACGGCGTCGATATATTGGTAGGATGGCATGAAAAGAGACATAGCAGAATTTGTAGCACAATGTCCAAACTGCCAGCAAGTGAAGATAGAACATCAAAAGCCAGGGGGATTATTGCAAGCGATGAAAATTCCTACTTAGAAATGGGAAGTGATCAATATGGATTTCATTGTAGGATTACCTCATTCTCGAGGGAAGCATGATTCCATACGGGTAATCGTGGACAGACTCACGAAAGCAGCTCATTTTCTTCCAGTCAGAACTACATACTCAGCAGAAGATTATGCAAGGTTGTATTTAAAGGATATTGTGAGGCTCCATGGTATTTCGATATCCATTATCATAGACAGAGGAGCACAATTTACAGCCAAGTTCTGGAAATCTTTTCAAGAGGGCCTAGGTACTCAAGTAAAGCTTAGCACGGCATTTCATCCACAAACGGATGGACAAGCCGAACGTACTATTCAGACTTTGGAGGATATACTAAGAGCATTTATTCTAGATTTTAGTGGTAGTTGGGACGACCACTTACCCCGAATTGAGTTTGCATGTAATAACAGCTATCATACCAGTATCCAAATGGCTCCGTATGAAGCTTTATATTGGAAGGAAGTGTAGATCTCCGATTGGATGGTTTGAAATAGAGAAGTACAGCTAATAGGGCCTGAGTTGATTCAACAAGCAGTAGAAAAAGTCAAGGTGATCCGAGATCGATTATTAACAGCCCAAAGTCACCAAAAATCTTATACGGACAACCACCGGCGAGACTTAGAATTTCAAGTTGATGATTAGGTGTTTTTGAAGGTGTCGCCAATGAAAGGGGTGATGAGATTTGGGAATAAAGGAAAGTTAAGTCCTCGATACATTGGACCCTATAAGATTATCCGCAAGGTGGGTGAAGTGAATTGGACTTACCTTCAGAACTTGAATTAGTCCATCCAGTTTTCCATGTCTCAATGCTCCGCAAGTGTGTTGGAGATCCTACGAAGATTATGCCAATCGATGATGTTCAGATCACAGAAAAGCTAGCCTATGAAGAGGTGCCTATTTTCATACTAGATAGGTAAGTACGAAGACTTCGAAACAAGGAAGTGGCTTCAGTTAAAGTCTTGTGGCTAAATAACAACCGAGAAGAGATGACTTGGGAAGTTGAAGAGAAGATGAAATACACATATCCGCATTTATTTCAGCCCCCAAAAGAGATTTATGATGAGACATTGAGATTATAAGGGGAGACTCTGGCGAAATTTTTCTAGGATTCCCGATGACTTAACATTCGAGGACGAATGTTCAAAAAGAGGGGAAGAATGTTACACCTTGGAAAATTCCCGCTAATGCACAGTGAATCGGATAACGAAGGGTAAGACGTATACGATGTTTTGATAAGTAAGAAATAGTATTTGATGACCCTAAACAAGATTTCCAAAGACATTCGAGATAAGAGAGGAAAGTTGCTAAGGAAAGCGAGTCATATGTTGTGCGTCGGGCAAAAATTACGAGTATCGAGTTAATGATGTTTTAATGATGCTTTGAGGAAGAGTTATAATGTCCCTTAGATTGGTATTGAAGTGTTAAACAAGTGCTAAGAAGGTTCCATAAGGATTGGAGATCAAATGAGATGACGGGAACAACTTCGGAGAAGCTGTGGATTACACGGCCACTTCCACGGACAGTGTAACCTTATATGGACCGTGGAAGGGTCCGTATAACTCCCAACAGAGTTGGTGACTAGCTGGTGTTGAACCACGACCAGTTCCATGGACAACATAATGTTCCACGGATCGTGAAAGTGTCCGTGGAAGTCCCGACGAGCTGAATAAGTTCTGATTATATAAGTGTGTTCCCACTTCATTTATTTCATTCCCACATTTTCTTCATCTCTCTCAAGACCTCTAGAACATTCCATATATTTCATCCACAGGAAAACAAAGTAAATCAAAGATCTACATCAAGAATTCAAGTGAATCAAGTGTATGAAATTCATCAAAGTTTATCCAAGCTAAGAAATCTCAAGAGGAGTGAACTAGGGTTTTGGGTGTAAGAATAGTATTCCACTCAAGACTTATTCTACCACTATCTAAGGTAAGTTTCATGATCTTTTCATGTTGTTTGAAGTATTGAAAAGTTGAAACATTTGGATTATAGAAGAATATAGAAAGTGGGTCATAAATGCAAGAATAGTGCTATTGTTGAGTAGTAGTTTTGAATGAATCATGAATATGGATGTGTTATGATTGTAAGTAGATTATGAATGGTATGTAGAACATAGAATGAGTATTATATGTGAAGAAATATGATAGTGAATTATGAACATGATTTTAGAGAATTGAAGAGAAATCGTGAAATGTGAATAATGTAAACGAATGACGATTGTTGTTATGAATGTTTGGGAGTTGATATGGAATATGGAGGAAGTCATATAAACAAAGGAAATGCTACTCAATTTTCTCTAGCTTTAGTAAGCACGTTCTTATGATTATTTAGCTAATGTTGATACGAATTCTCTTGAAGGTAGAACGTGTGCTTTAAAGGAGAACGAGCAAGCAATAGAATAGTTAAACGACAAAGGTATGTGAGGGTAGTCCTTTCTTTCTAAGGCATGAGTCTTATGGCATGAATTTCCTCCTTCTTCATGAATATTCTATTTTCAAGAAAACCAAGAGTCCTTGTTCATGAATAGTCATATGAGAAAAGAGATACACAATGAGTACGATGAATGATGATGATAAGTTTAAGTCTAAAGAAGCTATAGCCCATGATGTGATGTTCCTATTAAGCTAATGATGTTATTTATAATCTATTGATGTTGATCATTATATATACACTCGCCTTATGCTCGTTCCTTCAAGGTGAGGCAAAATGTTTATAAACGCTCCATAATGGAATCGGGGGTTCACGACCTTATGTCACCCCGATAAAGATTAACTATCCTTGAGTTTCCATGCATGCATTATGATAAGTACATTATGATAAGTACATTATGATGAGCATATTATGATGAGCATATGATGATATTACACTGCGCCTATATGGTCGGGCAGTCACCGCCAAGGCGGGCGCTATACACCATGGCCGGATGGCATGGCATGAGTACACCACTAGTGGGCGGCATGAGATGGTACCCGGACGGGAGGCCGGACGCGAGGATAATGCTATTGATTATCACACCGTACCTATATGGTCGGGCAGTTTATACATATATGCATACATGATATGGTGACGATTATGAAGTAAGCCAGCATGCATTATTTCTTTTATGATTCACAGTCAGTTACCGATTGCTCCTCATTTGATGCCTCCTTTACTTTATTGATGTCTTATTATTGTTTATGACTTACATACTCAATACAATGTTCGTACTGACGTCCTTTTCCTTGGATACTGTGTTCATGCCCACAGGTAGACAGGGAGACGGTGCAGATCCATAGGAGCTATCAACAAATTGACAGGAGTCCTCCTTTATTCCGGAGGTGCTATTTTGAGACAGTATTCTTGTGTACATATATTTTGGGTACGACGGGGTCCTGTCCCGTCCATATGTCTAGTACTCTAGTAGAGGCTCGTAGATGCGCAGTGTGGGTAGTATGGTCTCACAGTCTTTTATGTATATGCATGTATATATATTATTTTGATAGCCAAAGGGCTTATGTATATAAAGTAAATAGGTTTCAAATGTTATTAGTTTTCCATGATTATGAGCATATATTATGAATGAGAGCAGATGAGTAACAGAATGAGCGGTGTTCAGGGGTTAGCCCCGGATACCCGTCATGGCCCGTAGCTAGGTCGTGACACTTTTGCTATCATCTTCCTTGCCTTAAGGTAGGAAATAAACCTACCTCTAGGTGACGCCGTATTACCCTTCCATTCAAGCATGGGTTCTCCCAAAAATTAGAATCGAACAACTTTCATTCGGCAATCGACATTGGCATAACAAGAGGCTAACCAATCCATGCCCATGATCACATCAAAATCTAACATTTCTAGCTCAACTAAATTAACTTTAGTCTCGCGATAACACACCACAATTACACAATTCTTGTATACTTGTCTAGCTATTACGGGATCACCAACCGGAGTAGATACCATAAAAGGTTTAATTGGTTCGGGTTTCACCCCAATATGACCAGCAATATATGGAGTAATATAAGACAACGTCGAACCCGGATCTATCAATGCATAGACCTCATGATAGAATATAGATAATATACCTGTAACCACATCCGGGGAGGACTCAAGATCCTGGCGTCCAGCTAGAGCATAGATACGGGGCTGAGTACCACCTGAACTAGATGCTCCCTCTATACCTCTACCTCAACCTGCTAGAATCTGGGGAGTCTGCCCTATCGGGCACACAGAAGAAGAACCAGCCGCTGATTCTGTGGGCTGAACCCCAACTCTACCGCCCATCGATGGACAATCTTGCATCATATGCCCAACCTGACCACAGGCATAGCAAACGTCTGAACCTCGGCAAAATTGATCAGAATGTAACTTACCGCACTGGATACATCGCGGTATTGGTGGTCTCCTCTGGCTATAATCGCCTCCAAACTAGGAACCTGAGACCCTCGAACTCTGACCCTGTCCTGAATGAATGGAGCCGTCAAATCTCCTTCCCGCAAACCGGGGAGGTGCACTAGTCGCCAACTGGCCTGAATATCTAGAATGTGTCTAACTTGATCCCCCTCTATAGTCGCTACCGACACCCATAGATCTGGCCCTCTTACTTTGCCCCCTGTCAATATTGCGCTCACCCCTTTGCGGATATTTCTACTCTTCTAAGTTTTGGGCATGGGCCTAAATACGGGAAGTATCCATCCTCTCTTGCAATGAGGCAGTCAAACAATCTTTGAACAAATGTGGCCCTAGGCCACTCACCAATCTATGCACTCGATCTCCCATATCGGCCACCATAGTCGGAGCATATCTAGCCAATGAGTTAAAGTGAAGGCTATACTCCCGGGCACTCATATTTCCTTGCTTCAAATTTAAGAATTTACCCGCTCTGGCCTGATGAACCTCGGGTGGCAAATAGTGGCAGATGAAGGCATCTACAAATTCTTGCCAAACTGGGGGAGGTGCATTTTCCTTTCTTGAAGATACCCAATTATTGTACCATAGGACCGCTACATCCCGGAGTCTATAAGATGCCAACTCCACAGATTCAGTTTTGGAGGCATGGATAATTTTCAATGTTCTCAACATTTCATCAACAAAACCTTGCAAGTCTTCATCCGGTTTTGACCCGAAAAACTTTGGAGCATTTAAACTCATAAAATCTGGGGCTCAAGTACTAGTCGCCCTGTCACCTGAACCTGTACCTTGCCGCTGTGCTTGAGCGGCAACTAACTGTGTCAATAAATGGATAGCTTCGGTCATTTATTGACCCGAAGCAGCCGGTGGAGGAGCGGTAGGCATAGGAGCTGGAACTGAAGCCCTCTCTTATTCTTCTATAATAGGTGGAGTATGAGAGGTGTTAGATGGAGTCTCATTAGGTGATTCACCTTCTTCTACATTAGTTGGTGGCTCCCTTTCTATCCGCCTTTCTATCGTAGCCTTGCCCGTTGGGGCGGCTGTAGATTTTCTCTTTAGCGGCATCACTGAAATCATAACGCACAATTAGGGAGGAGAAGATCTTATAACATAGCTCTATCGCACGATCTAGTAAGAAGAAGAATGGTCATTTTTCCTAAATGCCCTGTAGCCTCCTGTTTATAAATGTGGTGCGGAACACACCATAAACAAGACTCTACTAGACACGGCTCGTAGACACATCCTAGGACTGAACCTAGCTCTGATACCACTTTTGTCACTACCCGACTAGGGGCCACGACGGGTACCCGGAGCTGACTACCGAGCACATCTCATTCGACTAGTCATCATACTTGCCCTACATTCATTCATTATTCTCACACTTCTAGTCATAGGGAAAACCAGTTTCACTTTCAAACATGTCTACATATATATATATATATATATATATATATATATATATATATATATATATATATATATATATATATATACGACCCCTTCGGCCATCGAAATAATATATATTATATATATACAATAAGGGAATCATGAGACCATACTACCCACACATACGTATCTACGAGCCTCTACTTGAGTACTAGACATAAGGACGGGTCAGGACCCCGTCGTGCCCAAATATGTACACAAAATAATATGTCCAAAATAGCACCTACAGAAATAATGAAGTGCTCATGTAAGTCCACTGATCAGCTCCTATGGATCTGGGCCACCTCTCTGTCTACCTGTGGGCATGAACACAATGTCCAAAGAAAAAAGACGTCAGTACAAACATTGTACTGAGTATGTAAAGCATAAAAAATAACGACATGTCAATGAAACAAGGAGACATCAAGTGAAGAGCAACCTGTAATTGACTGCTATTTAAGAGTGAAATAATGCATGCTAACTTACTTCATAAACATATCATATATGCATACATGTATAAGCTGTCCAACCATATAGGTATGGTGTGATCATCATTAGCCCGCATTCAGGCCTCCCACATCCGAGGTAAACATCGCATGCCGCCCACTAGTGGTGTCTGCCCATGCCATCTAGACATGGTGTATACGCTGCCGGCCTTAGCGGTGTCTGCCCGGCCATATAGGCGCGGTGTAATATCATCATCATATAATTATGATGAATCATGCATAGGAACTCAAAACAAACTGTAAATCTATCAGGGTGACGTAAGGTCGGGAACCCCCGATCCCATTATGGAGTATTCATAAGCATTCTGCCTCACCTTGAAGGAATTAACATGATAAGGTGAGTGTAACAACAATAAGCCACATCAAAGGGGTCATATAAGGATCATTAGCTTTATAGCAATATCATATCATGAACTTTAGGATCTTTAAACTTGGGCTCCTCATCATCATTATCGTACTCATAACGTATCTCTTATCTTTATCTCATGAGAAGCTCTTTGTGAACATAGACTCATAATTTTTGGAATGTAAGAAGGTCATGGAGGATAAGGAAAGTCATGTCATAAGATTCACGCCTTAGAAAAGAAGGGACTAGCCTTACATACCTTTCCGTTTAGCTATTCTATCACTTGAATGTTCCCCTCCAATATTCACGTTTCTACCTTCAAGAGAGTTCGTACAAGTATTAGATAACCGATAACATAGGCATGCTTAAACTAAAGCTAGAAAAAATTGGGCAGCATCTCATTTGTTTATGCAACTTTCTCCATATCATACATCAACTCCCAATCATCAATAATAACATTCATAATATCATAACCAACAGTCTTCCTCAACCATACATTAGTCAATTCTCCTACTTCCATTTCAAGAGCATCCATGATCATGACCATAATACAACATTACATTCATTCTCACATAATGTTTCTCCCATGTTCTTAATATCATTCATAACATAATTATAATCACAACATCTCAAGAATCATGATTCATATTAAGCTATTATTTAAAAATATCACTATTCTCATATTGTAACCCATTTTCTATTTCCTTCCATAATCCAAGTCTTTCAACCCCTCAATAGTCTAAATAGCATGAGAGAATCATAAAACTTACCTTTGATTGTGTAGGAGCAAGTTTGGACGAAAATACTTCACTTGAGGAAAAACCCTAGCTTCAATCCTAGGAGATTCCTTGACTTGTATGAACCCTAGTGAGCTTCTTGCACTTGATTTCCTTGGTTTGATGAAGTTGATCCTTGATTTCCCTTGGATTCTTGTAGATGAAGTGTGGAGAGAGTTCTAGAGTCTTCTTGAAGTGTGGAGAGTGTTAGAGAGAAGATGGGAAATGAATTAAATAAGCTTGGGTCCCTTATTTAAAACTTAAAAATCTGTCCCGACTCAAACCTACGGCCTATTATACGGATCGTATTATTTATACGGTCCATATAAAGGACCGTACATTCCTTCCAGAACCTTATCCTTATCTGGGAGAATTCTACGGCCAGACATACGGGCCATATATTTTATACGGTCCGTATGAAGGACCGTACAATTGCCAGTTTCTCAAAATTTGCCCTCGTCGACTCGTTTGATCTCCAATCCTTATGGAACCTTCTTAACACTTGTTTAACACTTCATTAACAATTTAAGGGGCGTTATAACTCTTCTTTAGAACATGATTAAGTCAACATTAACTCGGTGCTTAGCGAATCCTTTTTCAAAACACAACTTATACTTTACATTCTTCAATGAACTTTCTTCCCTTGCCTCAAACATCTTTGAAATCTCAATTAGATTCATTAAGTAGCCTTTCTTACTCATAGGAACATCGTATACTTCTTACTCTACGTTAGCCTAGCTATCGTACGATGACATGAAATTTTTTGAGGTGTAACAGGATCCTTCTCACTTGTTGGGATCCAACTAACTTTCCTTATCTTCTGCAATTCTTTGTACTTTACGTCACGGATGACTCATCCTTCAACTCACTTCTGAGAAATCTTCCTAACAAGGAAAAACTGAATTACTTACCTGGATCAGGAACTAAGGTATTAACTGGCATATTCTGTCTAACGACTTAACTTTGCTCCTCTTTTGTCAGTCTTAGGAAAAATCCCCTTGTTTGATAACTCTTAAAGACTATTCTTTTGTTGTTTGCTCTCTTACTGCTTAGTTCATTACTTTTTCCACTGTCACTGTACTTTGAGTTTAACTTCAAATCTTTGAGTTCTAACACGCATTCGGTGTACTCAAACTGTTACCCACTCACTAGTGTTAACCTAACTAAGGATATCAAATCGTACCTCTACTAGCTCTGCTGAAATTGCTAATTCACTATATCTACTGAAAACTCATTATTCTTCTACTAACCACCTGCTAGCATCATGCTCTCTGATTTTGCTCTGAATGATAAAGTGAACATAATGTTATTTCTAAGTTCCCCCACCATTCGACCTTATTTTATGTTCGTATACTATCTTTTCTGAATGATACACATGGATCAAACATATGGCAATTACGTCTTTGTAAATGAAAGATTGAAATACCTAACCCCAAACTTTTTATACACTTTAAAATCATGTTAAATTATACACATCTGGGGTAAATACTTAATCACATAACCTAAGAGGAAACTGTCAGATCTTCTTATCTCATAGTAATAACTACTTGTTGTATTAGTTTACTAACGTAGTACTTTCTAGTTCTGATTTGAATAAATCTGAACAAATTAAAATTATTACCTAAAATTGAATATCGTCTGCTCTTGTTTCTGAGGTCATACCAAATCTCTTCTTAGCCTTGTGCATGGGTAATGTGACAAAATATATATCCTTTTTAAAAAATCGTGACATTCTCATATCATAGGTGATTTTCCCTTAGGCTCTATTCTATTCAAAATTAGAGTTATCAACTAATGCCCGCTATGGTTAAATTCATAATGTGCTTCCCCGTAGGGTCTTACATTAGATTTATCATCATCATACTTGTGGTGACATATGGGGATGCGTCTGAGTCCTGACGACCTGCTAAAAATTTAAGTGGTACTGACTTCCACCTGTATTACCAGAATTAGCCGTTTTACTCCCGTCTTGGGCTTGAGAATTATGGGGAGCTATTGAATTTACAGATTGAGCCACATTACCTTTGGTGCACCTATCTCACTGATGGGCAGTCCTTCAGATAGTGACCCTGCTAGCCACACCCAAAACACACATCCACGCCTGAACGATACACCGCTTGATTTCTCCTATCACATTTATTGCACATAGGATTCTGAAAACCTTTGTGGCCCACACTAGCCTGTACTGAGAGTCTGGTGCTTTGAAACTCTATTTCTGGCTGAATTGACCTTTCTGATCATATTAAGACCTCTGGACTGGTGCACTAGTTGCAAATAGAGTGGGTCCTGATGACCTCCTATCGAAAAATTATCTGGCTCCACCTCCCTGAGATCCTCCATGGCTAACGTTTCCTACAGACTTAGCTCTTTTGCTAATTTCTCTATCTTTCTCGTCTTCCAATTTCTCATTTTCCTTCCTTAAGTACGTTGTTATTATTTGACTTTCACATCTATGATACAACTGCCCCCCTTCCAGGTTACATGCACTTTATGCCACTTTTAATATCATCTTAAGTGCCATCCATTACTATCAGACAATTCACAATTTTATCCCTATGGTAATCATCCTCAGTTGGACCTTGGATTTCTTGCGTATTACTTGTGCATTCCGTACGTACAAAATTTAATAGAAAGAGAAAGTTGCTTACAACTCTAAGCTTCATGGCATGATCTAGAGTAGAATGAAGTGAGACAATCCTAAATGCCTTGGTAGTTAACCATTTATATGTGTAGCCAGTACATACAAAGGAAACTCCACTGGGCACAGTTTCATAGACTCCTTAAGACACTTGAAACTAGGCTCTGATACCAAGCTTTGTCACTCCCCAAGCCATGGCATGGGCATAACACGACACTAAGTACCTTGCTGCATGTGACCGAGCGAACCACATGGCTTACTGAATCAATATGGGAAATGTACTAATGCGGAATATAAGTTAAAACATGAAAAATCTAAATAAAGTATAGGGTTTAAATATAATACTAAAAATCCTGTTTGCAAACGTAAGGGCGAAAGAAATCTAAAAACATAATAAGTATTGAGCCAACACTGGCTATACGACTTTGAACATCTGACATGACATACAAAACCAGTCTATGAAACCTCTGGACATGAATCTGAATGCTAAATTGTTTAACAGGACAAGGAACCTGACATGCCTCTACTGCATGATATGACATGAACATACAATAAAGATAACACCCCGAATGAAATGGGGCTCACCAATAGCTGATATGAGAAATCCTAGCAAGCAAATTCGTTGTCCTATAAATCAATGCTTGTATTATGAAATGCAAGTCCCGGGTAAAAGGGACATAAGTATATTTGAACTGTACTTGTATGTAAAACCAGGTGAAGGAATAAATAGTTGTAAGGTGCTCGGGAAAGGGCAGCCCAAAACAATAAACATGAACATACTGAAAGTGAAAGCAACTGAATGAAAGAACTATAAGTGGGGTGCTCGGGGAATGAAATCAACTGAATAAAATAATTGTAAGTGGGGTGCTCAGGGAATGGGCAGCCCAAATCAATAACATGGATACATGAAGTAATCTAAAACTAAAATTGTAACTATAAATTGAATTTGTAATGTAAAGGCGGAATTTGTCTTGTAAGTGTATGGCGAAGTTGGAAACGATAAGTTGTAATGCGAAACTTTGAACATGACCATGATACACGCATGACCAAGTTTGTAAACTAAGTAAAATATTTAAATATATATATATCTATGGGAGAGCCTTAGTAAACTGGCATGCAACCACCACGTGAGCATATGGCGTCTGATCTCTGCCCGATTATCTAAGCCATCTCATACCGATTGCCAGGGCATGAGACATAAACATGACATGAATTGATCCATAAAATATCCCGCAATAGGAAACATAAAGGAATTGTCCTTACTGGGTGAAGCGATCCTTATCCTACGCTGGCATATGCAGTTTCATGCTGTCTGAGCCTTCTCGGTAATATGTATTACTCTAAGAACACGAACATGAATAATAGGTTGAGCCTATGATTTTTCATAACATGAATCATAATAGAATTCTTAGCATGTATACATAATATAGTTTTCATGAGACATGAGATTCATGGAGGATTCATGTAATATAACAATACTAGTTCATATACTCATTCATCATACATGCTTGGAACTCATAGAAATCAAGGTATGAGTATTCATGGATTACGTGATGAGTTCATCATGCTCGAAATGATATGCATGAAGGAAATACGAGGTTTTGATACTTAAACTATAAGAAAATTTAAGCTTTTCGTGAAACTAGGGCATAATACTCATAAGGATGAGAAATTTGTGGAAACATGAATGAACGTGGCATGGGGAGAATCATTATGTCACGACCCATTCTACTAGGCCGTGCGTGCACCTATGATTCCCACCGCGATAGACGAACCCTTATCCCAACATAACCAATTTAAGTAAAGGCGGAAGAAATACATATAGAATAAGCCTCGAATCATCAACATAAGATAAAGTGCGGAAATACTAAATACAACCGCATAGATTTAATCTGGTCATACAAGAGCACTAACTACATACTACAAGTCTGAAAGATGATAAAGTCTCATAATACAACTGTCTCGAAATAAGAGTAAGACAAGTAAGTAAAGGAGAGAACATTTGGGCAGCGACTGTCCTCGTGATCACCCTGGAATGACTCTACTGCAGCCTCACCAATCAACCACAAGGGGAACTAGTGGAACCTGTCTAATACTCTGCATCCATAAAAGAATGCAACAAGCATAGGCCAGTACAAACAACGGTACTAGTAGGTATCATCGGCCGACCAAGTATAGCTAACATAATTCAGACAATAAGGCAGGATAGGCAGATAAATCAACAAGTATAAGTCAAACACAAGCCAGAACCAAGTACACGTCATCACATAAGTTGAAGCATCTAAACCCCAAATGTGCCAAGTCTCAATATTTCAGTCCGAATCCAACATCATAAGTACATCACAAGAATATTACAATAGAAGTCAAGTGCAATGTAATGCAATGATGTATGAGATGTATATGCAATGCAATGTTGTGTACATATGTTCACAGACAGAAATATCGGTGTCTTGGTAGCACAACCCAAGGTGACTCGCGAAGTCTACGTGCCACTCATCCCGGATCTTTTCCCAACAGACAGACGAGGCCCCGGATCATTGCCCAAGGGGGGCTCTCACCGGTACCACCCTGGGGGACCCAAGGAGTCCATGTACTATGTCACTCCGTATCACACAGTATAGAGACGACCCTTCTACCCTTCAAGCCTGCCGACCATTCCGAATCACACAGCATAGAATGGTCACGCAATTAGCATAAAACCTCCCAAGTATTTCGAAACAACATAGGCCACATCGTCATTGCCCTGTATATATATATATATATATATATATATATATATATATATATATATATATATATATATATATATATATATATATGTATGCAAGATGAGTGCTCAATGTATGATTCAAGTATGCAGATGACAACAACAAGATCTCTTATCACACTCATTCTACTCAGGTATATGACCTCGGATCACGAAGTCTCACATCACACAATCCACGATTTCGGGACAACCATCGGGCATAAGACTACTCACATCACTCGCACACAATCCACGATTCCGGGATAACCATCGAATATCAGACTACTCACATCACTCCCATGCAAACTAAGTTTAGCTCATCACAATGTTTCATCAAGTACCAACAGTGTCTCAACAGTATATCATGATTAATGAGAATGAGTGAAATGCTTGTGTCAACATCAAGAATCAGCTCAATATCATAAGTACCAACATGGGTACGCCAATAATATAATTAATGTCACAAGTACCCACATAGGTACGCCAACAATATCATTAACAACTATACAGATCATATAGAAACATATTCCCGCATCCACATCAAAATTAAAGTACCATCATATCGTAATCAAGATATAACAACAGTTCCAAGATATCTATTAACAGCACGTGGCATCAATCCAACACAGCAGATCAATCAAGTTAACCATAACGGGGTGGCTAGCCCTAATCACGCAACAGGGCCCAACTTAAGATAATATCCAACCCAACTTCATACCCGAAAGTTTACATGCTTTCTCCGACAATATAATCTAAATATATGCTTCGCTATACGAAATCTCACCAAGGGTACGCCATAACCTACCTGGATGGCCAAACCGCAACACTAACAAATCACTCTTTTGCCTTGCCCTTCCGCGAAGTCTCAGAACCAAAGAAGTTAGGCATATTCGAAATCTAGATTAGAAATCATCAAGAACGATACTAATATCGCTATCATTCAATTTAGGTCAAATCCAAACCTAGAAATTGGGGAAACGGGGCCCACAAGGCCAAAACTAAAAATTCGGGAGTAAAATATCAAATTAAGAACTAGGTGATCATAAACCAACCACTAATTACTGATTTAACTCAAGGATTAACCTAATTTCGAAATTCAAGTGAAACCCCCAATTTTGGGCATAAACCCTAACTCCTTGATTCATTCAACACTCATAATGGAAGATAAATAATTAATAACCTTAGATGCATCAAAATCTTGCATAAACCCTATCAATTTCATCATTAATAAGCCTAGATAGAATATTCATTGTCTCTACTTTTATCTTCCATTACTAAGGAATTACTAATGGAAAGATGAATCTACGATGATTAGGAACAAGGAATTAGTAAAGGGATTAGCAAGACTTACAACCAAGAGTTTTTTCCAATAATCTTCTAAAATAGTCCCCTAGAGCTCAACTAAATGGGAATAAATGATAGACTAAGGGCTTATTTAATACACACTTAATGAAATAACAGGCCCGTTACCACCACGGCGGTAACGGGGCTGCAACAGCAATGCCGCAACAGCGCCCAATAAACCGCCCCAGCGATCTGGGCCAAAACATACCTGGCCGCCCCAGCGGTCAACCCATCGCAATAGCGATGCCGCCAATGCGGACACCAGGTACCAAAAACCCTACTCAATTTTTTAAGTCTCAATCGAAATCCCGAACCACTCCCGAGGCCATCTGCTCAGAAACCACATACACAAATCCACATAAAAATACGCTACGAAAGCATACATGGCCTCGGAATTTCTAACGGAGGTCTCGTTGACCGAGTCAACCCCCGATACCGCATTTCCAATTTCCCAACCGAAGTCCCAAATGCATCCGAGTGCATTGGGAATTGAACCAGATATACACACAAGTTATAAACGACCATCCGGACCTCTAGGAATAGTCAGAATTCCGAAAAAGGTGTGTTTACCCAAAAGTCAACTTTGGGTCAACTCTTTTTCACTTTAAGCCCATATTTCACAAAAAATCACCCAAATCAAATCTAAACACCTCGGGAAGCGTGGCAACGATCCCCTCGAGTCAAAAGTGAGCTAACCAAGCTGGGGAAAGGGTCAAAAAGGTCAGAAATGTAATAACGACCAAACGGGTCGTTACACATTAACAGTCCCACACCTAGAGAGTTTGCCTTGTATACGCTTACATACCTCAATTCCGGCCTTTAAGTGTACTACGATGCTTATCGCCCCTTGCGACTTTTATCTATAGCAATATAAGTCAAAGGGAATCAACATTAGTAAAGATACTCATGTTTTGGTCATCTAGGTATTTTATAAAACACTTGGTGGGCATGAAGTTCCACAACCCTTATTAATGGTGTTTCTTCACCCCACAACCGTCCTCTTGCTTCGAGATGATTTTAAAATCTCATATGGATGCCATTTACATCAGTCTTCATCATCCAATAGGTAGACAACACCCTTAACCTACAATCAATAACTAACTACCCAAACCAATAATTGTTCATGCCTTTTTATCAAACCCATCAACTCATATCACATGAACTTAGAGTCTATAATCATCAATACAAAACTATAATCGATTAAAGGATGAAGGTATTACCTTTTTTATGTTTAACTCTCTTGAATTCGCTTCTAGGGTTATTCGCCCAAAATGATGTCTCAATCGATTATCTAAGGATTTGAAGGGTTAACCATGTTAGTAAGGTATTGGGGAAATTAAATAAACCTAGAATCATTGTTAAGATTTACCTTGAAGTGTTCTTGAGGCTTGGGACGATTTCTATCTCCTTCTAGCTCGTTTTTTTATTTTTGAGGAAGTTGGGGAAATAAACCCCGACCTTAAATATATAATAAAATATGAAATCTGGAAAATCCTGAATCCCGCTCCACCCTTGCCTCACATGGGCAAAATGTAGTTAGAAACAGCTTCTCTTGCACCGCCCTTGTGATGCAAGGGTGGCCAACCTATCCTGCTGCACTGCCTTCAGTAAAATGGGCATAACTCTTTGTACAGAGCTCTGTTCATGCTCCACCATATACCGTTGGAAAGGTATTGCAAAGGGCTACAGCTTTCAAGTTTGCATTTTCTCAAATTCCCAAATGGGTTTTCACTAAATCAGGCTGAAAGATAGACTTGTCAAAAACTTATTCGATTCTATCGAATCTTATGCACCTCACTATCCGTCTTGATTCCAAAAGAACTATTTCCACCCAAACTCATCCTGATGGGACTTCATATGGCTAATATTTCACGGTAACACTCATTTAACACATTCAAACCTAACCCAGATTTACGGAGTGTTACAGACTCCACAGAGGAACAAACATTTAAAAGAAAATTTATCAAATTTTTATAATTATTGGTTATAAGCGACCAAAAGAAAGTTAAGTAAACTGGTATAACAAATTAACACACACTAATAGTGTTAACGAAAAAGGGTCATAAATGCCCTTAACCTATTATAAATGGCTCTAAAAGGCCCTTCTTCTACCTATTCGATCGAATTTGCTCCTCCTTCCACCTATTGTGATAAAAAATGCCCTTCACATGTTAGAAATAGCTTGAAAAGGCCCCTCCTTCTACCTATTTGATTAAATTTTTATTTAATGTTATTTTCTAGCTTAAAATTATTTTTTCATTAATGACAAAACTATGTTACATTTAGTTAAGTTTTAACTAAGCATATGAACTTAATTTATCGATCTACATAAAATTATGACCTAATCCCAAAAAGATCTAACCCATCCATGACAAACCCAACACAAAACCCATTTTAAATTAACACAACAAATTGATACAATTATTTTTACCTCTTATTTCAATTAGTTTGTATACCAACAAAAAAGCTCTCTATGGTCAGAAGTTAGCATTTTCGCATCGCACAGACGACCTAGTCTATGTTATGTCAAAATATATTTACATTGTTTTATGTATCTTTCTTTCATTAGTATTCTTAAGTTTTGTTTAATGCTTACTACTACATTAAAAATATTTCATAGAAAAAGTTTTGTTTGCAATATCATTTTATGATTATCCAAACATTCCTTGGGATTACTGATATTTTGCATGACCAAATATCTATCTTTGGTTATGCCTGATTTCAGCCAAGAGGATAGACCAAGTTACTTTATTTGTTCTAAGTTCAGTTTGCAGAATAATAACAAATGAAAAAGTAACGACATTGCATTTTTATGGGGAAACCACCCGACACACAAGGATGAAAAACCATGACTTACACCTCTTCAAGATTTGTCTCAAACTCCACTACAACGTTGAGCCTCAATAATTCAGATTACAAACACTTGCAACCTAAGAGACTACCCATAACTCCTTTCCCCTAGAATCACCAGAATGCAGGTAAATTCATATTACAAAATAATTGTAACCTAGGAACTAACTCTAATACCTCTTGCAACAATCAAGAAGAAAGTTGCAACCCCTCTAAGTTAGCCCTAATTTGAACCTAATTATTCTTTAGAAAAAATACCTAAATAGCGCTTTTAAGAAATCTAGAAATAGGTACAACACAATAATAATCCCAATACAAGAAACGAGAATTGAAGACACTTTGAAACATATAGATGGAAGGGTTCTTCAATTTGGCCCTTCATATCAGCCACACACTTGAATGGTTAGTTTTATGCTTTTATTTCTGTTATTGCTTTTAGTATAGATGCGTCTATTTATTACGTAGAAGACTTTCATATATATATATATATATATATATATATATATATATATATATATATATATATATATATATATATAGCAATGTGTGAGTAGCAATTCGGTGGACACAAACACCTTCTTCGATAAAGTCCTTGAGGAGAGATAGTGTTTGAGATGGAGACGACCTTTTTCTTATCATATGTCTTGAGATATCTTGATAAGAGTTTGAAGTTTATCTCAGATAATTCTTCCAAGGACTCCTAGATCATGTCCACTAAGTTATATCTCGAGATATCCTTATTCCAAGAGTTCTGCCACATCCACACTCTAGGATGGAACATGTACCACGACCTCGCTCATTCATCTTGTCAATTATCAAAACATGCAGGGTCCAAACAATTTCCTCTTTTTGAAGACGATAATCCTATTTATCTTTTCATCCTCTATGTAACCTGTTCCTATAATTTCACAACCTGGGAACATACCACATGAACCAAGTTAGAATTTTCTTCCTTTATACCCTATGTAACATGTTCCAATCATTTTATAGCCTAGAAATATATCACATCAATCACGTTAGAATATTAGGTTAAAATAACTATAAATTATACATCTTTCCCCTTTTGGCATCATAGAAAAACCTGTCCATTATTCAATATATCAATTGAATGTTATGTAATACTCATGGCTACTGGGGATATCAAAAATATTTTCACGCCCCAAACCATGGCCTAGGTGTAACATAGCATTCGGTGACTGACAACATATGATCAAGCGAACCACATGGCTGGCCGAATCAACAGGGGAAATGTACTGTTGAGGAATGTAATTTATAAACATACTGAACTACTGCAAGTCTGAATAAATCTTAGAAATAAGAAATACTGAGAATAAAAAGGTGTAGCCAACATGGCTAACACAATATTAGAAAATACTGACTAACTACTACTCTAGTCTATGAAGCCTCTGAAGAGTACTTAAATACTGACTCTTTACAGGGACAAGGCCATCGGAATAGCTGACTGTCTAATATAAAAGAATGACTGGGAGAAAAATAATGCTCCAAAGAAAATTGAGGCTCACCAAGCAGCTGATGCGAAAGAGATCCTAACGAACCGATCCGTCTTCCTAAAAATCAGTACCTTCATTATGAAATGCAGGCCTCGAGCAAAAAGGATGCAAGTAATTTTCAATTTAACTTGTATGTAAGACCAACTAAAATAAATAAGTAGTTGTAGGGTACTCGGGGTAAAGGGAAACCCACATCAATAACATAATACACAGTTTGATACTGAAATAGAAACATAGGATAACTGAACTGAGAATCAGAATCATAATCATAAGTACCGGTCATTAAAAATGGGAAATCACATGTCTATCTGAGTTTATTAACTATTTCTTCGGGCCAAAATGTAAGTGCACAATTATGTTGTGTAACGACCCTTACGGTCGTTATGGAAAATATAGGATCACCCTTCCAAATAGAACCTTTCCAAGGGTAGAACGAGCTAATAGAAACTCGAATGTATAAGTCTAAGAACTGAAAACTTTGCTTATATGTGATTATTGATGGTTTGTGTTTAGTCCATTGGGGGGTATCGTAGCAAATTAGAACTCCGTTGATAATTCCGAGGCCACGGGTGATTCGTATGGTGCTTTTATATCAGTGTGCATGTTTTGTTTGTGTTTGTGAGGCCTCGGATGAAGTTTTGGACGGTAGAGTTGAAAAATTGTGAAAGTAGTGAGCTTACGCCACTGCTGCGGCAGGGTATGTACGCCGCGGCCCTCTCACCGCCGCGATCATTCGCGAAATGGGGTGTCCGCTATGGCGGTAACTGGACCGCCGTAGCGATGGTGCTATAGCGGGATCAGGCCCGCCACAGCGGAGGGAAGAAGTTAGTGAGGTATGCTACAGTGGGCACTCGCCTACTATAGAGGGACAGCTACAATGATAGTTGGACCGCTGCAGTGGTCGACGGGGACAGAAGCTCGAGTTTTAAACACTTAGTTCCGAATTCTTTATTCATAAAACTCCAAAACAGTTCCCAACACGCACCTAGGGAGAAATTCTTAGCTAGGGCAACAATATCCTAGAGAGGTAAGTCTCAACCATTCCTTCCATCATTACGCTTTCATCTCTATGATTATCATCCCTTTTATGGGTCTATAATGGTGAATTGGGAATAGTAATCCTAAAACTTAATAGAATTTTAATAGTTGGTGGGTGATGAATATTATTGGGTGTTTATCACCTAGAGGCTTGGGTTATCACTTTCTAATCAAGAGTTGAACCATTAGAGAGATGAACTAAGTGAATTGAGACTTAGGGTTTCATAAAAATAGTAGCTTAACCATAGAAACTGCTTGAAATAGATAATTTGATTAAATAGCCTTGTAAATTGATAGTTCGTGGTAGTTAAGGCTAGTGATTAGATTGATTCCACCTTCAATTCATTCATCCATTAGAATGGGGCAAAGGGGAAGGGTGTTCTTTGAATTGATTTTGTGACTAGAGTGAATGTGACTTATTTAGCATCTTCATTGCTAGACTTTGAGCATTCCAAGGCATTACAAAAGGGAGTGGCTATAGCGGAGTAATCTGCATTGTTCTAGCTCTACAGTTGAGGTAGGTTACGGTCTACTTGAGTTATATTTTGATTAGTTGATTGTATGTGTTGTGAAATTGATAGGATAAAACATGTATAGTCTTCAAGAATAATGTGTGTTGTTGAATTTCCTATATGCTATTAATTGAGTGATTATGTGGGCTTAGTGCCACTATTCGATATTTTGGGACGTACAGGTTGATAATGTTGTGGTGAGAAGTTAATATGATCTTCTTGGTGAAATTGAGGTACAAAATAATAAATCGAGTATTGAAAGTGATGTGACAATAAATATGTATGTATATGAAAGAGCTCATTTGACCGGGGGTGAGGATGAGATCTAGATATGAACAGGCACACTTGACCGGGGGTGAGGATGTGGCCTAGTTGTAAGCTCGAGTCCGAGGAGTGAATCCAGAACGGGTGGTACATGGACACTATGGGTCCCCTGCAGGTCATCATTACTGGGCAATGACACCAGTTAGCATGTGTGTACAACAAGTGTTTGGTTGTTGTTGGTAGACTTATTTCCGTTGTTTGCTTCTATTGACTTGATTTGATATCATTGGGTGACTTGCTTGTTACTATCATTGTTTGACGTGTCATTGGGCTATTTGATTATGTGTTGTTGACTTGTCTGTCTATTTTATTGATTTTATGATTCATGCATGATACTAATCTTAGTCGGCCTATGATATCTACCGGTACATAGCGTTTGTACAGATATTACCTTCTTTGCATTCTTTTGAGTGCAGATTGTGATCTAGAGACTGCTACTCGACCTCATATTTAGCGTTGAGGCCATTTTCTGATAGATTTAGGGTAAGCTTCTATCCATGCCAGGCCGCCTGAAGATCCTCTTTTTCTATTGTCTAATTCTATTCCAGACATTGATGGTTATTTATTTCAGACAATATACATTGCTTAGACATGTTTTGGATTAGAGTCCTCGTACGATGACTTTTGGATTTTGAGGTTGTAATAGTTAGGACTTTCGCATTTAAGTTATTAATTTATGGCATGACTATTTATTGGTTTATCTTGTGTTTAACTGTTATGAATTAGTTAAATAAAAATGGACTTGAATGAGTAGATGGTTAGACGTATTGGTTCTCCCACTAGGAGTTAGTGTGGGCGTCAATCATGGCAAATTAGGTCGTGACAGAGTTGGTATCAGAGCTTTAGGTTCATCGATCTCTTCGTACAAGGACATGTGTAGTATAGTCTTGCGGATCGGTACGGAGACGTCTGTACCTATCTTTGAGAGGCTACCGGACACTAGAAAAATTCCATTTTCTTTCTTTCTTTCATGCTACTTGACTCCAATTGGTATCTGAATGATTCAAATTGGCATCTGACTATCCTTCTTCTTTTGCAGATGGTGAGAACACGCGCGGCAGCAACCAGAGGTAGAGGTGGAGGTAGAGGGGCAGCATTGGTTGGGGGCGGAGTCCAAACAGTTGATCTCATGCCTCGAGTGGCTCCTAATGAGGCCGCGGGAGATGCAACAGCACCGGCTTCTCGGCCCGCCGGCGGTGCCGGCTCCCGCTGTGTGCAGCACCGCTCTAGGTGTGCCGATGCGATGTCGTAGGCACCGCGGGCGGTTACATGGGTTGGCACAGACCGGGGCAATACCGACCGTTCCAGCAGGCAGAGGTGTAGGGATAGCAGCACCAGGTCCGGACAGAGTTCAGGCTCTGAGAGTTCAACATGCCGCAGCAGTGGCACCTCTCTTGGATGAAGTTTGGGGTTTCGACGCTTTTTTGAGGCTAGTTCTTTGGGCCGGTGATGATCGGTGATGACCATGATTTATTTTGGAGGTTCACTATAATGAATCCTTCGATTTGCTATGGTACTGAGTCAAAGGATACGTATGAGTTCATCATAGATTGTCATGAGAGGCTCCATAAGATGGGGCCTGTGGACAAGTATAGTGTTGATTTTGTGACCTTCCAGTTCTTGGGTGATGCCAAGTTGTGGTGGAGGGCATATGTGGAGTACAGGCTAGCTGGGTCACCTCCGTTCTCTTGGGTTCAGTTCTATTCAGGGTTTCTAGCTAAGTATGTTGTACGTACTCTGAGGGATAGGAGGAAGGATGAGTTTTATAACATTAATCAAGGGAACTCGTATGTTCTTTGTTTATGAGTCCCGTTTCCATTTCTTGTCCTGATATGCTCTTCAGTTACTGCTTACTGAGGATGAGAGGATCAAATGTTTGGTGAAGGGATTGAGCACTGGACTTTAGCTTGTAGCCACTAGGGCTTCATTCCAGGAGGTAGTGGAGCATGTCCGTGTTGTTGAGGGGAATAGGCGGGAGAGTCATACTAAGCAGGTAGAAAGCCTGGGCGAAGGGCGACCCCGCAACTCCTTCTCGAGGGGTCAGAGTACCTAGGCGTATTCAGGGTGTCCAGTTCAGTCCATTATGCAAGTGTCGTTGAGGGCCCATCAGGGGCCAATTATCATTCTTCGGGTCAGCAAGGGGGTTATACTACTTCATCAGCTTCTGTTCAGCGACCTATATAGGACCGTTCTTGCTATGAGTGTGGTGAGCCAGGGCATATTAGAAGGTTTTTCCCCCAAGCTCAGATAAGATGGTCAGGGGACTCAGTATCAGGCTCTTCGAGCTCCATTTTGCACCAGATAGAGGAGACAAGGACCGTGCCTCGGCAGGGCGGGGCGGCCACACCACGGGTAGGGGTGGCGCTCAGCCTAACCGAGGTGGTCCTCAGACAGGCAGAGGTAGACATCAGCCTGGCAGGGGCAGGCTCAAACTGGACAGGGATATCACAATGGTTCACAGGCTCCACGAGGGCGCGGTCACTTGTACGCTTTCCTGTGTACCTCGAGGGCCGAGGCCTCCGATCCGTCATCACAGTACTATCTCGCCTTATGACTGGATGGCTTATGTTTTATTTGATCCGGGTTTCATTTTTCATATATGTCTTCATATTTTGCTATGGGTTTGGATATGATTTGTGATACTCTTGATGCCCCTATCCATGTATCTACTCCAGTCGGGGATTCTGTTGTGGTACATAGAGTCTACCTTTCGTGTGCGATTACATTTATGGGATATAGTATTTGGGCGGATTTAATGATCCTAGAAATAGTAGATTTTGATGTCATCTTGGGCATGAGTTGGTTGTCTCCGCATTATGCAATTCTCGACTGTCACTCTAAAGCCGTTATCTTAGCTATGCCCGGGGTGCCTAGACTTGAGTGGAAAGGTAACCTTAGTCGCCTCCCTAAGAAAATCATATCCTTCGTTCGTGCTAAGAAGCTAGCGGAGAAGGGTTGTTTAGCTTATTTGTCACATATCTATGATAGCAGTGCAGATACTCCATATATTGATTCAGTTCCAGTGGTACGCGAGTTTGCAGATGTGTTCCCCACGGACTTGCTAGGTATGCCACATGACCGTGAGATGACTTCTGGATTGATTTAGACTCAGGGGATTGCCCTACCTCTGTTCCACCTTATAAGATGGCGCCAGCGGAATTAAAGAAATAAAAGAATAGTTGTAAGATCTTTTGAGTAAGGGGTTTATTCGCTCGAGTGCCTCTCCTTGGGGTGCTCCTATGTTATTTGTTAAAAAGAAGGACGGGTCTATGCGCATGTGTATTGATTATCGTCAGCTAAATAAGGTTACTATTTGAAACAGGTAACCCATTCCCCGTATTGATGACTTGTTTGATCAGTTACAGGGAGCTTCTGTGTTCTAAAAAATTGACTTAAGGTCAGGGTATCACCAGTTAAAGATTCGGGCAGAGGATGTTCCTAAGATAGCCTTTAGGACCAGGTATGGGCACTATGAGTTCTTGGTTATGTCTTTTGGGCTTACAAATGCCCAGCTGCATTCATGGATTTGATGAACAGTGTTTTTAAGCCCTATTTAGACTCTTCCATAATAGTGTTCATTGATGATATCCTGGTGTATTCTAGAAGTAAGGAGAAGCATGAGAAACACTTGAGAATTGCTCTTGGGGTATTATGGGAGAAGAAGCAGTATGCTAAGTTCTCCAAGTGTAAATTTTGGTTTTCTTTTGTGTCCTTCTTGGGGCATGTAATTTCGAAAGAGGGTATTATGGTGGATCTGCAGAAAATTCATGCAGCTAGGGGACGGGTTAGGCCCACATCAGTGATCGAAATCTGTAGTTTTATGGGTCTGGCTAGCTATTATCATTGGTTTGTGAAGGGGTTTGCCTCTATTTCTTCTCATTTGACCCGTTTCACTCACAAAGAGGTACCGTTTCAATGGTTCGATGAGTGTGAAGAGAGCTTTCAAAAGCTCAAGGCATTGTTGACGATAGCTCCTATTCTAGCATTTCCCCGTGGAGGGCAAGGATTTTGTTGTTTATTATGATGCTTCACGCTCTGGTTTAGGTACTGTTTTGATGCAGGAAAAGAAGGTGATTGCTTATGCTTCTAGGCAGTTGAAGGTGCATGAGAAGAACTATCCTACTCATGACTTAGAATTGGCAGCGGTAGTGTTCGCGCTGAAAATATGGAGGCACTACTTGTATGTTGTATATTGTGAGGTGCACATTGACCATCGCAGCTTGCAGTATGTATTCACCCAGAGGGATCTGAACTTTAGGCTGCAGAGATGGATGGAACCGCTGAAGGATTATGACATCACCATTCTGTATCGTCCTGGTAAAGCAAATGTGGTGGCTGATGCGTTGAGCCGAAAGTCAGCTAGTATGGGTAGTCTGGCTCGTTTAATTTCTTCAGGTCCGTTAGCTAGAGAGGTTCAAACTTTGGCTAATAGTTTTATAAGGCTGGATATTTCAAACACGGGCAGGGTGTTCGCTTGTGCTGAGGTTCGGTCATCGTTTCTGGAGCAGATTAAGGCTAAGCAGCTTGAGGATGCTAAGTTGTGTAAGATTCGGGACAAGGTGTTGCGTGGTGAGGCCACAGAGGCCGTGATTGATGAAGAGGGGATGCTGCGGATTAAGAGGCGAGTTTGTGTGCCACGTGTGGGTGATTTGGTCAAGACTATTTTGGCAGAAGCTCACAGTTCGAGGTATTCTATTCATCCTGGAGCTACTAAGATGTATTGCGATTTGAGACAACACTACTGGTGGACTAGGATGAAGCGTGATATAGTGGAGTTTGTTGCTCAGTGTCTGAACTACCAACAGGTGAAGTATGAGCATCAGAAATGTCACGACCCAACCAGCCATGACTGGCACCCATCTAAATCCTAGTGGGCGAACCAACATACAAGACACCTATCCATTCAATCCGGTTTTATATTAACCAAGCTAAATAGTATTACTCATTCAAACATCAAAAGAACAAAGTAAGTCATGCCATAAATATTGAAATAAGTGCGGAAGTTCTAACTATTACAAATCCCCAAAATTCGAAAGTCATCCTACAGGACTTTAAGCTAAAAACATGTCTATGAATCTGAAGTCTAACAAATAAGTAATCCATAATGTCAGAGTACGAAAAGACATCATAGCAAGAAGATCTTCGGGCGGCTTGGCATGAAAGAAGCTCACCCTAAAATCTGTCAGCGAATGTCCTCCTCGCTAGATGTGAGGGCGAGTAGCAGTATCTATATCCCAATCTGCACTCAAAGAATGCAGCAAGGTAGTGTCAGTACAAACACTATGTACCTGTAGATATCATAGGCCGACTAAGATTAGTATCATGCATATTTTGTAAAATCAATAGAATAAAACAAGCCAGTCAACAGACATGAATATCAATAAATCACAGCAAGTCAACCAAGGACAATCACAATCAATCACCAAGATGTCAGACATCACAATGACATAAGCCATAACGAAAATAACTTTACCACAATAACGTCACTCGCTGCACACATGCTATCTGATGTCATAGCTCAGTAGTCATAACCTGCAAGGGACCCATAGTGTCCATGTACCACTCGTTTCGGAATACTCTTCGGACCCGAGCACAAACCTCCGCTCCAGAAAGAACCTCGGACGCGGGACATATGAACGTACCTCTCGTTTTCGAAACTCACCTTGGACCACGAGCCCATAATCTAGGTCACATGAGTGCCTTTCCATACCTCTTACAGAACATTGTTTCTTACCTTCTCCATATCAATACTCAACTTATCATTTCATGTCACAAAACTCTCGAGAAGATTATATTAATTTTATATTAATTTCTTATCACAACACATCCACTGCAGATTCAATCACACAAGAATAATGACATGAAGCCTACACAATCACTCAATCATATTCACATAGGAGTTTTGCTACACAATATCATGTATGAAAACTATACATGCTTTCTCCTAAAGAAATCACAAAACATACAATCACCTAACCAAAGTCTAACTCAAGTAGACCGTAAACTACCTCAAAGTAGATCTGGAACAATGCTGGTCACTCTGCTACAACCTTTTCTTTCCTTAACATCTCAGTACGTTCACGGTCTAGAAATGTAAGGATCAATGAGTCACATTGCTCAATTTACAAGTACCAAAGCAAGAATACCCTTCCCTTACCCCATTCCAAGGGGTGGATGATTTTCTAGGCGATAAACTAGTTATCAAGGCCCCTAGCATTCATTAATCATTAATTCATAACAACATTCTATCAAATATTCCCATTACAAATAGTTTTTAGTGTAAAGACACCATTTTTATAGAACCCTAGGTCTCCAATCACTTAGTTTATGATTCTAAATGTTCAATTTATGATAAATAGCAACTAACCAACACATTTAAATGATAACTAAGAGATAATAACCATAACCCATCAAGTTTAGAAGGTTTATTGACATTGTTGGGTTTCTACTTCAATTTCACCATTAAAGACCCATGAAGATGATTATAATAATGAAGGAAAATGAAATGATAGAATGAAAAGCAATGAAACTTAGTTCTTAAAGTTATCTTGCCCTAGCTTGAAAATTCTCTCTAGGTGCTTGTTGGGAAGTGTGTTGGGGTTTGGTGAAAAGAGAAAATAAAACTGAGTATATAAAATTCGGGCTACTGTTTCATATCAACCGTCACGTTGGTCATCTCGTATTTCGTAGCGTACCAAGCCACCGCTATATCCACCACAAAATCGTCGTGACCGCTATGGCGGTCATCTACCCCGCTAGCGGTACATTTACTCGCCGGGCAATCGCCACCAAGGAAAATGGATAGCGGAGTGGGAAACCGAGTACCACCTTAGCGGTACCACCACAGCGGTACTCCTACCGCCACAGCGGCTCGTTTTGGACAGTGAGCTCGATTTTGTCCAGTTTTTCCCCCTATCACCCATCTTTCATCCAAGGCCTCAAAAACATAACACAAAACATGCACACATAAAAAAAGACGCCCTACAAATCCACCCGCGGCCCCGAAATTCCCATCGGAATCCTAATTTCCCATAACGACCGGAAGGATCGTTACACCAAATACCAATTAAAATACCATTCGTCCCCGAATGGACAAGGATGAGAATCTAGGGAGGACTTACCTGACTCGGCAAAAAGCTGAGGATATTTGCTAAGCATATCGGATTCTATTTCCCAAGTAGCTTCTTCCGTTGGACGATTCTTCCACTGAACCTTCATAGAAGCTATTTCCTTGGACCTCAACTTGCGAACATCCCCGTCTAAGATAGTAATGGGCTCTTCCGCATATAATAAATTATCATCTAACAGAATCGAATCCCAACGGATGATGTAGGAACCATCGCCGTGGTACCTCTTTAACATTGACACATGGAACACCGGATGAACGCCTGATAGACCCGGAGGTAAAGCCAAATTGTAAGCCACCTCTCCCACATGTTTGAGAATCTCAAACATACCAATGTACCTCGGGCTAAGCTTGCCCTTCTTCCTAAACCTCATCACACCCTTCATGGGTAAGACCTTCAACAGCACTTGCTCTCGTTCCTCAAATTCAAGATCTCGGATCTTGCGGTCCACATACTCTTTCTGCCTACTCTGCGCTGCTAGAAGCTTGGCTTAAATCACCTTCACCTTTTCTAGGGATTCTCTCAGAAGGTCAGTGCCCCACGGCCTCACCTCAAACGCATCAAACCATCCAATAGAAGACCTACACCTCCTTCCATACAACGTCTCAAATGGAGCCATATTAATACTCGAGTGATAGTTATTATTGTAAGCAAATTTGGCTAAGGGCAAGAACTGATCCCAATGCCCACCGAAATCTATCGCACATGCACGAAGAATATTCTCAAGAACCTGAATAGTCTGCTCAGACTGCCCGTCAGTCTGAGGGTGGAAGGCTGTGCTAAGATCTAACTTCGTACTAAATTCTCATGCAAACATTACCAAAAACTGGATGTAAAAGTAGTGCCCCTGTCGGACACAATGGAGATAGGAACCCCTGTCATACCCTATTTTAACCAGGGTCAAAATAGTTTACAACATTCCGATAATTCCGGGGTTAATTAAAAGATTAAGAGTCGCCAAGTAATTATTTATGGTGAATTAGGGCACCTAAGATTATTAAAGTAATTATCTAAAGTTAATTTGTTTTTAAAGTCTACGAAACCAAAATTCTGGGTAAGGGTTCAACTAATCTAGAGGGAAGGTATTAGGCATCCTCTAAATTCCATAAAAAATGGTTAATCCGACCGAACTCAAATTTAATTAGGCTAAGTGTTAATGTAATATTCTAAATGTTTGGAAAATAACTTATAAATATTGTTAAAGTTTTAAAGGAAAACGTAATAATGTTATTAAGATAAGATTTGTGGAAAATATAATAGTTTGTGTAAAAGAAGAACTTTAACGGCTATTTTAAAATATGACTTATAAAGGTTGTCAAAGTTTTGAAGAAAAATATAATGATGCTATTTAAAAATGCTTGTAAATATTGTTAATGCTCAAGTGAAAATACAATAATGTTATTCGAAATAAGATTGGTAATAGACATAGCAATTTGCATAAAAGGGAACTTTAAATACCATTGAAAGTAAATTTAAAAAATGTAATGATTTGCATATAAGTAATAGATTTTAACAAATTTGAACTTTGACTAAAATAGTATTAATAATATAGATGCAAACTAAATCTAGCTTTGCTTTTATAAAGATGTGAATTGCTTTCTCTTTATTTAACTATGTTTGGCTAAAAATATGCATAATTGGTTCGAAACTTAGAGAATTTATTCATAAAATATATTTGATTTTATGTTTGCGTATTAATGATGTTTCGAAATTTCTAAAGTAGTAATAAATAGGATATAACTCCTTTAATTCAAAATACGCTATTTAAAGATCAATTATTTTGAAAATAAATATTAAGACATTATAAATAACTCTAATATGTAAAAGGAAGAAAATGAAACTTATGGAATTAATTGTTAGTTCTTCCTACCCATTTGCTAAATTAAAATTACTAATTCATTTAAGGTTCATCTAAATTAAGAAAATAAAACAAAATAAAAGGTTAGTCATGCAATACAAATTAAATGCACAAAAATAAAAGAAAAGAAGCAATAAGCTAAATGGGCTCAAATTTATTTTAAGAGGGTCTTCTTGCCGCCACTGTTGGGCTTCAGCCCATTTTTAAGATTGTCGAGAACTGTTCACATTATTAGGCCTCGGCCCAGAATTTTGCTTCCATTTTTGCTACGGGTGGGCTGACAGAGAGGAGGAGTGTGTTTCGTTGGGCCTTGGCCCAACACGGAATGCGGAAGACGAGTTCCCGGACTCATACGCGATGTTCATGCATAAAAAATGAAAAGAAAAGGATTAGCACGTAATCAACAAATAAGGCTAAACAATGTATAATGTGAATTGGAAACAACTAATGGATTATGCATATATTGTATATATGTAAATATATCTCAGGTATACACGTTTATAAGGATGTATAGAAGGTTAGTATTAGAAAGCTTTCACCCCCGTTCTCCCGATGTTGCACAAGTTCCAAGGGATTTCACGAATCTTAGGCATGGCTAACACCGGGGAGGGTTTAAGCTTAATCCATAATGACCAGTCTAACTAACATGCTTACATAAAATATACTATTGATATATATAAATATACACTTAATCGAACATGGTGTATTTACAATATAAGCATGCGAAAGAATTAACAAGTTCGAGAAAACGTAATATGCCTACGTTTAACTGGAACCTATCTTCAACTCGGTTGGTACCAATTAAGCAAGTAATTAAGGGTCTTCATGTCTCATAGCAGGCCCGAAATGAGGAAACTTGGGTACTGCCCAGTCATGGGAAATTCAGGCAGGGAAAAACAGTGATACCAATATTCTTGTTAAATAACTAAGGGCATTTAGTGATATCCTATCTATAATGTCACAGAATGCTCAAACAGCGGCACATTTCAACTTGTTGACATATTTAAGACATCATTTCAAAAGGGTAAACACACTCCAAAAAAGGGAACATAACATCAGCAAACATCGACCCGAGACACATACTAAATTCATATTCAACTGGGCATACGCTAGATGCCTGGAAACTGCAGAACATACGAGGAAGAAAGGGGAAATCGCAGCATGATACAGGTGAGACAAACAGAACCAACAGACTTCAAATAGGATTGGCCAAACGCAAGTAGGCATGTATAGGACCAGTTCTTATCTTTTCAAGTCTAATCCCAAGGGAAGAAGGTAAGAGGGAAGTATTAACAGCTATCCAAAACGTGCTGACAAGGACCAATCACAGAGTCAAGCTTAACAGACTTGAATTTCAATAACTGCATATCAAGGTTATGCGACATCTAGGATTTAAGTGACAACCGATCATGAAAACACCGAACTAATGAAATGTAAGAGTGATTTATACGCTAAACTCATAAAATAGTCAAGGTGAATTAAACTATCCATGACATCAACCAGCTAGTTTTCGACTCAGAACAGGCTAAAACAGAACCGTACCGAGGGACATGACAAAACAAACAAAACTGAAAGCATCGAGTAATCCTTTATTGATTTACAACTAAACTAAATCCCAAAGCAAATAAAAACAAACTTAACCTTATGCAAGAAAGCACTCTTGCGCTTCAAATAAAATTTATCGATCGACCGACTAATAACTTTATTAACTAATAACAACGATCTAAGACAATACTAAAAATGCGGGAAGAGATTCGAAGATATGATTCAAACAGAACCTAGTCCATACTTTGTGTTAGTACCTCTAAACTATCTCATTTTGGACAAACAAAAAGGGTAACGACAGCTCTAATGGGCAGCGAAGACATATGCACTCTTCAAATATTCAACAAAGTATAATCATTTATCGCAGTGGCCAACATTCTTTTTCAGATCAGACAAAACCATTCAATATAACTGTGTTTTCCAGAATATAAGCTTAGACACTAAGAACATGATTTCTAAACACCAAAACACAAGTCGACACTAAAAAAAATAGGAAGGAGTTCAGATTGTACCTCTCGTGGGTGCAATGAACTGAAGCGTCGAGGTCTCGGATCTACCCTCGATTTTAAAGTGATAAGCGGATTAAAAGGAAAACAGTAACCTACTTGGTACTTCAAAATAATTGTTTCAAGATACAGTGGTTGGAAAATGTAGATATTTTCAAAGGGGTTTTTGGTGGCTGACCGTCCTCAAAAAATCTCTCCCCCCGGCTGAGCCATAACGATATATATATATATAGGAAAAGGTTAGGGTTTCGATTTTGGGCGGGATTTTAAGTGAATAGCCGTTTGAAACTCTGAATCGAATCTCTGGAGATTGATCTCCCTTTTTCAGAAACTTTAGAGTGTTTTTTGGATGTTTATGTTGACTCAATTGTTGAAGACAGGAGAGAGATATTACACGAAATGGGGTAAGCAAAGTCTGAGATGGTAAAAAGGGGGTTTGTTTCTTTGCTGTAAATGGAGGTGGAACTGAGGAAGACGACAGAGAGAGGAGCGTGAAGAAGATGACGAGAGAGAAGAGAAAGAGAGGAGAGAGAGGCTTGCGGCTGAGAGTGAAAAGAGAAAGAGATTAGGGTAAGGTGTATAGGAATAGTGGGCCGGGTCGGGGAGTTTGGTTGGGCTGATCGGTTGTTGGGCTGGATTGTTTGGTCCGAAAATGGTGATTAATGGACTAATAAAATTGGCCGAGAATTGGGCTATTAAATTTAATATCTGGGCTTCAAATGTTGGTCCGAAAATATGGCCCCCTTCTCCCTTCAGTTAATTTATTTTTTGGGCTTCTAATTAGCAACTAGTATATATACTATGATAATTAATGATGAATGCGTAGAAAAGAAAGACTTGGTAAAGTATAATTAATTTAACGAAAATAAGTGACAACGAACCCTTTTAAAAATTGTGATAAAGTAATACTATTAATATTGGTAGTAGAATAATGAAAAATGAAAGTAATGATAGTAGTAGAAATAATAGTGAAAATAAAATATTAAGATTTAATTAATTTAAAAGCCCAAGGAAATAAACTGAAATAAAGGAGGGACAAAATTGGGTGTCAACAACCCCGTGAAGTCTAAGTTCCTCACGAATGTAGATTTTAGCCAATTTCTCCGCATCATAAGTTATCTTCACCGGGATAAAGTGGGAAGACTTAGTCAAACTGTCAATAATAACCCAGATAGAGTCAAACTTCCCTAATGTCTTCGGAAGACCCATTACGAAATCCATGGCTATTCTTTCCCATTTTCACTCAGGAATGGGCATCCTTTATAGTGTACCCCCAGGTTTCTGATGTTCATACTTCACCTGTTGGCAATTCAGATATTGAGCAACGACCCTACTATATCACGCTTCATCCCATGCCACCAGTAATATTGCCTCAGATCACGATACATCTTAGTGGCACTAGGGTGGATAGAATACCTCGAACTATGAGCCTCTATCAGAATGGTCTTAATCAAGTCACCCACCCATGGCACACACACTCGCCCTTTGATTGGCAGCACGCCTTCCTCATCAATCATGGCCTCTTTGGCCTCACCACGTAATACCTTATCTCGTATTTTACACAATTTAGCATCCTTAAACTGCTTAGCCTTAATCTGCTCTAGAAATGATGATCGAGCCTCAACACAAGCCAACACCTTGCCTGTGTTAGAAATATCCAGTCTCATAAAACTGTTAGCCAGAGTCTAAACCTCCCCAGCCAATGGACGTTCACAAGAAATCAAACGAGCTAGACTTCCTATACTAGCCGACTTCCTGCTCAAAGCATCAGCTACTACATTCGCCTTACCAGGGTGATACAAAATGGTGATTTTATAGTCTTTCAGCAGTTCCATCCATCTTTGTTGTCTAGAGTTTAGATCCTTCTTAGTGAACACATGCTACAAACTGCGGTGGTCTGTGTACACCTCACAATGGACACCATATAAGTAGTGCCTCCAGCTTTTCAACGCAAACACCACCGCTGCCAACTCTAGATCATGAGTAGGATAGTTCTTCTCATACACCTTCAACTGCCGAGAAGCATAAGTAATCACCTTCTTTTCCTGCATCAAAGCAGCACCCAAACCAGAACGTGAAGCATCACAATAAACAAAAAAATCCTTGCCCTCCGCGGGCAATGCCAGAATCGATGTTGTAGTCAACAATGTTTTGAGCTTTTGCAAGCTCTTCTCACACTCGTCGGACCACCGAAATGGTATATCTTTCTGAGTTAAACGGGTCAAATGAGAAGCAATAAAGGCAAAAACTTTCACAAACCGATGATAGTAGCTAGCCAGACCCACAAAATTACGGATCTCGATCACTGATGTGGGCCTAGCCCATTCCCTAACTGCTTGAATTTTCTGAGGATCCACTATAATACCCTCTTTCGAAATAACATACCCCAAGAAAGACACATAAGACAACCAGAATTCACACTTGGAGAATTTAATAGACAACTCCTTCTTTCGCAATACCCCAAGAGCATTCCTCAAATGTTTCTCATGCTCTTCCTTACTCCTAGAGTACACCAGGATATCATCAATGAACACTATTATGAATGAGTCTAAATAGGGCTTAAACACACTGTTCATCAAATTCATGGACGCAGCTGGGGCATTTGTAAGCCCAAAAGACATAACCAAGAACTCATAGTGCCCATACCTGGTCCGAAAAGCGATTTTAGGAACATCCTCTGCCGGAATCTTCAACTGATGGTACCCTGAACTTAAGTAGATTTTAGAGAACACATAAGCACCCTGTAACTGATCAAATAAGTCATCAATACGGGGAATGGAATACTTTTTTCTGATAGTTACCTTATTCAGCTGACGGTAATCAATACACATACGCATCGACCCATCTTTTTTCTTAACGAACAACACGGGAGCACCTCACGGAGAGGTACTCGGGTGAATAAACCCCTTGCTCAGAAAATCCTGCAACTGTTCTTTCAGTTCCCTGAGTTCTGCTGGCGCCATCCTATAAGGTGGGATAGAGATGTGACGAGTCCCTGGGTTTAAGTCAATCCTGAAGTCAATGTCACGATCCGGTGGCATACCAGGCAAGTCCACGGGGAACACATCCGCAAACTCGCGTACCACTGGGACCGAATCAAGGGATGGAGTATCTGCAGTGGTATCACGGATATGTGCCCGATAAGCTAAACAACCCTTCTCTACTAGCTTCCTAGCACGAACAAAGAATATTACTTTCTTAGAGAGGGGACTAAGGTTACCGTTCCACTCGAGTCTAGGCGCCCCGAGCATGGCTAATGTAACAGTCTTAGCATAGCAATTAAGAATAGCATAATGCGGGGACAACCAACTCATGCCCAAAATAACATCAAAATCTACCATGTCTAAGATCATCAAATTTGTCCAATTACTATACCCCATAAAAGAAATCGCACACGAAGGGTAGACGCTATCTACCACCACAGAATCCTTAATAGGAGTAGATACATAAATAGGGGAATCAAGGGTATCACACATCATATCCAGACCCACGGCAAAATAGGTCGATACATAGGAAAAAGTAGAACCCATATCAAACAAAACAGAAGCCATACGGTCATAAACGGAGATAGTACCTGTGATAACTGCATCGGAGGCCTCAGCCTGGGGTCTATCTGGAAAGGTGTACAAATGACCGCGCCTTCCTGTCCCCTGTGAACTACCGCGTTTACCATTACTTGTCTAAGCCCCACCCCTGTCGGGCTGCTATCTGCCTCTACCTGCCTCAGGACCGCCTCAGTTAGACTGGGCACCACCTCTACCCGCGGTGTGGCTGCCCCGCCCTGCCGGTGCGCGATCCTTACCTCCTCGATCTAGTGCAAATGGAGCTCGGGGAGCCTAATATTGAATCCCCTACCTACTCTATCTAAATTTAGGGCAATACCTCTCAATATGCCCTATGTCACCATACTCGAAGCAAGCACGGTCCAGTGTAGGCCGCTGAACAGAAGTTGATGAGGCAGTGTAGCCTCCATGCTGACCGAAAGCCTGATAATTTGCCCCTGATGGGCCCCCAACTGATACTTGCATCGCGGACAGAACCGGACGTCCTGAATATACCTGCGAACTCTGACCCTTCGAGAAGGAGTTACTAAACATCCCACCCTTACGGGCCTTCTTCTCAACCTGCTTTGCATAACTCTCCTGCCCAATCCCCTTAACGATACAGACATGCTCCACTATCTCCTGAAATGAAGCACTAGTGGCTACAAGCTGAAGAGCCGACAACTGAACTCCAGTGTTCATCCCCTTCACGAACCACCATAACCTCTCCCCTTCAGTGGGCAGTAACTGCAGAGCATAACAGGAAAAGGAGTGAAAACGAGACTCATACACAGCAACTGACGAGTTTCCCTGATCAATAGTAGCGAACTCTTCCTTCCTTCGATCCCTCAGAGTACGCGAAACGTACCTATCCAGAAACACAGAGTAAAACTGAACCCAAGTCAACGGAGGAGACCCAGCTGGCCTACACTCCATATAAGCCCTCCACCAAAGCTTGGCATCACCCAAGAACTGGAAGGTCACAAACTCTACCCCGTACTTATCCACGGCCCCCATCTTATGGAGCCTCTCGTGATAGTCGATGATGAAATCATATGGGTTCTCCGACTCAGTACCATAGAACACGAGAGGCTTCATTTTAATGAACCTCCAAAACAGATCATGTTCTTCACCAGTCATCACTGGCCCTGCAACTGGCATCGGGAAGGCCTCAAAACCCGAAACCTAATCTAAGCGAGGTGCCACCGCTGCTGCATCTTTGAACCCCCGGAGCCTGTGCTCTGTCTGGACCTGGGGCCACTACTCCTGCGCACCTACCTACTGGACCCGCTGGTATAGCTTCGGCTTGTGCTAACCTATGCAACCAATGCAGCACCTGTGCCATAGCATCTAGTATACCCTGCGAAATTTGCAGATCCCGATGGAACCGGTACCGCCGCCGGGCCGGGCCGGTGCGGATGCATCTCCCGCTGCCTCATTAGAAACCATTGGATGCACGGGGTCAACCACTAGGACGCCGCCCCTAGCTGGGGCTGCCCCTCTGCCTCCACCTCTACTTCTTGCTACTGCCACGCGTGTTCTCGCAATCTGAGAGAGAATGAAGGATAGTCCGATACCAATTTGAATCAGAAGATATCAATTGAAATCAAGTAGCACGAAAGAAGAAAGAAAAGGGAGTTTTCCTTGTGTCCGGCAGCCTCTCGAAGATAAGTACAGACGTCTCCGTACTGATCTACAAGACTCTGCTAGACATGTCCTTGTACGATGAGATCGACGAACCTAAAGCTTTGATACCAAGTCTCTCACGACCCAACCTGCCATGACTGGTACCCAACTAAATCCTAGTGGGCGAACCAACACACAAGACATCTATCCATTCAAATCTGATTTTATATTGACCAAACTAAATAGTTATTACTTATTCAAACATCAAATGAACAAAATAAGTCATGCCATAGAATACTGAAATAAGTGCTGAAGTCTAACTATTACAACCCCAAAATTCGAAAGTCATGGTACAGGACTCTAATCTAAAACATGTCTAAGAAACTGAAGTCTAACAATTAAATAACCATAATGTCTAGAGTACGAAAAGACATCATAGCAAGAAGATCTTTAGGCGGCCTGGCATGGAAGAAGCTCACCCTAAAATCTGTCAGCAAATGTCCTCCTCGCTAGATGTGAGGGCGAGTAGTGGTATCTATATCACAATCTGCACTCAAAGAATGCAGCAAGGTAGTGTCAGTACAAACACTATGTACCAGTAGATATCATAGGCCGACTAAGATTAGTATCATGCATATTTCACAAAATCAATAGAATAAAACAAGCCAGTCAACAGACATGAATATCAATAAATCACAGCAAGTCAACCAAGGACAATCACAATCAATCACCAAGATGTCAGGCATCACATTCATGTAAGACACAACGAAAATAAATTTACCATAATAACCTCACTCGCTATACACACATGCTATTTGATGTCATAGCTCAATAATCATAACCTGCAGGGGACCCATGGTATCTATGTACCACTCATTTCGGAATACTTCTCGAACCAAGAACAAACCTCCGCTCCGGAAAGAACCTCGAACGCGGGACATATCAACCTACCTCTCATTTTTGGAACTCACCTCAGACCACGAGCCCATAATCTAGGTCACATGAGTGCCTTTCCATACCTCTTACAGAACAGTATTTCTTACCTTCTCCATACCAATACTCAACTCATCATTTCATGTCACAAAACCCTCGAGAAGATTATATTAACTTCTCATCACAACACATCCACTGCAGATTCAATCACACAGGACTAATGGCACGAAGCCTACACAATCACTCAATCACATTCACATAGGAGTTTTGCCACACAATATCATGTATGAAAACTAGACATGCTTTCTCCTAAGGAAATAACAAAACATACAATCAACTAACCAAAGCCTAACTCAAGTAGACCGTAACCTACCTCAAAGTAGAGCTGAAACAAGGCCGGTCACTCTGCTATAGCCTTTTCTTTCCTTAACGCCTCAGTACATTCACGGTCTAGAAATAAAAGGCTCATTGAGTCACATTGCTCAATTTACAAGTACCAAAGCAAGAATACCCTTCCCTTACCCCATTCCGAGGGGTGGATGATTTTCTAGGCGATAAACAACCTATCAAGGCCCCTAGTATTCATTAATCATTAATTCATAACAACATTCTATCAAATATTTCCATTACAAACAGTTTTTAGGGTAAAGACACCATTTTTATAGAACCCTAGATTTCCAATCACTTAGTTTATGATTCTAAATGTTCAATTTATGACAAATAGCAACTAACCAACATATTTAAATGATAACTAAGTGATAATAACCAAAACCCATCAAGTTTAGAAGGTTTATTGACATTCTAGGGTTTCTACTTCAATTTCACCATTAAAGGCCCATGAAGATGATTACAATAATGAAGGAGAATGGAATGATAGAATGAAAAGCAATGTAGCTTACCTCTCAAAGTTATATTGCCCTAACTTGAAAATTATCTCTTGGTGCTTGTTGGGAAGTGTGTTGGGGTTTTGTGAAAAGAGAAAATAAAATTGAGTATATAAAATTCGGGCTGCTGTTTCACATCGAACACTATAGCGGTCATCACGCCGCTACAGCGGTACCGCTATAGCCGCCCACCACAAAATCGTTGTGACCGCTATGGCAGTCCATCTACCGCTATAGTGGTACCGCCATAGCGGTACATTGCCGCTGTGGGCAGTCCGAGTGGGCAGTCCGAGTACCGCCATAGCTGTACTCCTAGCGCCACAGCAGATCGTTTTGGATAGCGAGCTCCATTTTATCAGTTTTTTCCCCTATCACCCCACCTTTCATCCAAGGCCTCAAAAACACAACACAAAACATGCACACATACAAAAAGACGCCCTACAAATCCACCCGCAGTCCTGAAATTCCCAACGGAGTCCTAATTTCCCATAACGACCGGAAGGGTCGTTACATCCGTGTAGTCCGAAAAAATTGTTAATTTAAAAAACGTATTAAGTACGGCTCATTTTGACCGCATTTTTTTCACATTTTTAAATATTGCTTTGAACTATGTCAATATTGGGCTTATTTTAAAGTTTGCGTTTTAAATTCATGAGTTTTAATTTTTATTTAGCCTAAATAATTAATATATTTAGCTATATATACATTTATAATATATAGTCTATTAAATAGAGCGGGGGTTCGTTTTGTATTTTTTCAAAAGTAAAGGGAGGGAAAATAGATAAAAAGGGAGGATGAAAGTTTGTAGAAGCAAACTTCCACCCCCCCCCCCCCCCAACTTCATTTTCATTTCACCTGCACCCTTTCTTGTTTTTGAAGGCGACTTGGGGGTTGATTTATAGGGTTCCACCTCCATGGCTATCCACGGCCATTTTTGGCCAGATTTTTTAGGGGTTTTTTTTTCCTTATCACAAGTTCTAGTGATTCCCAGGTTTAATTTCATTAGATTTGTTTTTTTTTTCTATACCTAATTGAATCCTATTAAGGATGTTACCCTAGGTTCTTTTGTGTTATGGTTGCCATGGTCAGAGCCATGAGCTCTTCGCCATCTTGTGCCCCATAACACCCAATAAAAGAATCTAAGGGGGAATTTCCTAAAGGGATTCATGGTTGTGTATGATTTTGGGGATTTTATCCTATTTGGTATGATTTTAGTACTATTTGAAGAATTGGAATGTAATAAATTTGTCCTATTAGTGACAAGGCGTATTATCCTAGTATTTTCTATTTTTATTTGGGTTTTATTTGAATTTTTAGGGTTCAATCTGTTAGATTTTTGTTGTATTCTGTGACTTATGTGAATTTCTGATTGGATGAGGTACGAATTAGTACAAATTGGCTAAAAATCTGTTTTTCGTTGGCTGAAATTTGAATTGTTTGAATTAGGGTTTGTAGAATTGGGGGGAAATTCGATTATGGACTTAATTTCTTTCCATTTTTGTCCCTAAACCCTATTTGGTGCTATAAATAGAAGGCTTGATTGCCATTCTAAGGGGAGGATTTTTTCCTGAAATTTTTTGAAGAATTGGAAAGGGTCTTAAACTCTCATTACTAAAATTCTATTAAGATACCAAGTATACTCTCTCTCTCTCTCTCTCTCTCTCTCTCTCTATATATATATATATATATATATATATATATATATATATATATATATATATATATATATATATATATACACACTACGAAATCACTACAATATATCAATACTATACATATATTATCCACAAATATACTTGTTATATCCCGCATTTCGTGCAACGGGATATTCCGAGTCAATTGCGGAAAGTTAACGACAGGGCTATTTTTCAACTCTGTTTTAAGGGACAAGTCGGTTATGATTTTATTGGATGAAAATATTAAGGAAAATTTGGGGTTAAGAATTAATTTTGGAAAGTTAAGAGTTCATGAAATTAAAGGCCAAGGTGGAGTGGGCCATAGGGCCACATGTGTTTATTATTTATAGAAGTGTAAGATGATAATTAAATCATCTTTGTCATTTTCATTCAAGAAAATTCTAGAAAATTTCTAGAATATTGGAGAAAAAAAAAGAAAGAAAAGAGGAGAAGCATGCACATGACCGGCCATGTGCATGCAATTATATATATATATATATATATATATATGTATAAGTGATGAGGAAATAAGACAATTCATCATTTTAAACTTGGAAAATTCATGAAGCTTGGAGAGAAAGAAAAGAGGGGCAACATTCGGCCATGGTGGCCAAACATGGTACCATGGAAAGAGACCAAGAAAAATTATTTTTCTTCTAGTTTTCCCACCAAATGGAAGGTCCTCTATCATATGGAGTAGTTGTTGGAAGAAGAAAACCATTTGTTTTACAAGGAGCAAAGCTTGGCCGAGGAAGAACATGAATGGAGAAGGTATGGTTCAATCTTATTTTTCATGTTTCATGGATAATTTGAGCATGTTGTGATATGTAGAAATGAATGAGACACATGGAAGTGTGATGTTGAAGTGTAGCCGTGTATGTGTGTGTTCAACCGTGTGCATGTGAGTTGTGTTGGGGTGATGAATTAATTGTGTTCAACATGTTTGTGTGTTGTTGTAATGTGTAGAAAATGAATGGAACTCATGAAGATGAGTGTGATGGTGGGGTAGCCGAATAGGGGCTGCCATAGTGTAGATGGAATGAATTGAGTTTACTTGATATGTTGCTTGTTGTTGTTGTGAGTTTTATGGTGACAATGAATGTTTGATGACTCATGTTGGAGTTGTAGTATTGCGGGCTGTTTTGGAAAACTAATATCACTTTAATATAGCTTCCTGTATTGATGGAAATGATGTTGCTAACATATGGAAATTGTTGATATGGGTTATGAATTGGAAAGAAAGAAGTGTGTTGTTATTGTTCTAGTTGAGTGGGAAGATTTCGGGTAAGATTGGATGTTGGTTTGGATATCTTGAATTACCTATCGATATTGTTATTATGATTGTTGGTTTGGTTGTTGTTGATGATTGTTTTGGCCGAGTTGAATTCTCGGGGTTGATGGATTTATAGGGGGAAATGCTGCCCAAATTTCCGTAGACAAAGTGTTAGTTTGAAATCGGATTCTTAAGTGCTTATGGCTAATGGTTGATATCTAATGACGTGATTGTAGATCGTGAGAAGCCAAGGCATAAGTTTGGATTAGCCTAGGGAGCGGCCAAGGTATGTTAAGGCTCGTCCCTTTCCTTCAAAGGCATGATTCTTGGATTATGATTTCATAAATGCTTCCATAACTTTATTGTTTCAAAAGTTTTGCTTTCAAAAGAATTTTGGTTCCTAAACGAGTCCGAAACTACGAACGACCGTAACTTTCACATACGGTCTCGGATTGCTATGAAACGTTCGTAGAAGTCTCTATAACAAGTAATAATCTTTAACTTTCATAGGCGGGCCCGGATCGGGTTGATGCTCGTCCGTGAGCCCCGCGACTTTCCTTGTTGGTTCTAACGACCTATTCTTGAAAGAATCCTGAAATGTCTGTATCTTTCCAAATCGGAGGTTTATGACTCCGTAAGCTTCCATGACAACAACGATGGATATGTTTTACAATGATAACGATGATGTCAAAAATGAGAATAGTTTCCTACGATGAATATGATGATGATGATTCCATGTTTAAAGGCTCCAAGTCTATGATTTCAATGACGATACGAGAATGTTGAGCTATTTCTTGATTTCTCAATTTTATTCATGAATGATGACTATTTTTTTTAAGGATTCCAAAGTATATGAATTGATGCCTTATGATCCTACTTTATGTTTCCTCGTGAAGCTATTCTTCATTGATAGTCTCACCTTATAATAATCGTTCCTTCAAGGTGAGACAAAGCGACCATGATTATTCCATAATACAATCGGAGGCTACCGACCTTACGTCACTCCGATAGATACATGACTTTCTTTGGGCTCTCATGCATGCTACTTATATGATATATGATATATGATATATGATATATGTATATGGGGAATATGGGAAAGGGCGAGAGCGTTATATACGCGTAACCACCTGATCAGTTGGTATAATATGACATGATACCGTCCCGGACGCGGGATGCCCGGACGCGGGATATGTGGTTATGGATCGGGCCGTACGTTCCTCGGCACTAACTTATATGGATCGGGCCGTACGTTCCTCGGCACTAACTTATATGGATCGGTCCGTACGTTCCTCAGCACTAACTTATATATGGATCGGGCTGCACGTTCCGCAGCACTAAGCATGCATGGTTCCGCCTAAAAGGCACTCAGATATACAGATTACTCTTTCATTATATATATATGGATCGGGCTGCACGTTCCGCAGCAATACATTATATGGATCGGGCTGCACGTTCCGCAGCACTAGGCAGGCATGGTTCCGCCCAAAAGGGCACTCAGATGTACAGGTTACTCTTTTATCTCATGAAATGCCCTATGTTTTCGTCTTGTTACTACTCATGCTTTGTATCCTCTAAAATGTTTTACTCATGCCTTACATACTCAGTACACCGCTCGTACTGACGCCCCTTCTTGTGGGCGCTGCGTTTCATGCCACGCAGGTGTATACAGACAAGCGGAAGATGTTGCTAGAGGATGCTCCAGCGGGGTTGGCAAGCTCCATTTCATTCCGGAGTATTGCCGAGTCAGAGTATCTACGTTGTGGTATCTGGAATAGAGTTAGAGACTTTGCAGACAGAGTCACGTGTATAGTATGTCAGCCTTGTGAGCGGCCCGACAAGCCGATGTGTCATCGTGCATTATGTTACAAGGATCATATGATTATCGATTTTGCGTGATTTGAGAATAACGAATAGAATGTTTTTGAGAAGCTTTCATTATGCATTTCATTTCGTGGTTTAAGAGCCCAGTGAGATTATGAATAGCACAAGAACCAGCGGGTTCGCTCGGCCCTGAGTCAGGGGTCGGGTGCCCATCATGCCCCATCGGGATTGGGGTGTGACAAAGTGGTATCAGAGCGGTTCGTCCTATGGGTTGTCTGCAAAGTCGTGTCCAGTAGAGTCCTGTTTATGGTGTGGCCACATTCATAAACGCGAGGCTGGGGCATCTAGGATGGTTACTCTTCTTTCACGTCTTAGATCGTGCCATAGAGCCAAGTCGTAGGAAATGGGATTTTCGATACTAACCCTTGATTATGGCAGAAGAACGACATCGAACAAAGGAGGCGACTGACGATATTGGAAGTTACAAGCACGCAGGTAAGTAAAGGTATGAAAGATATATGTCGGGTAAGATATTGAAGTATGATGGGAATACAAGCTGAAAGATTGAAAAGGAAAGTAAGCAAGAAAGTGTAACACGTACAGTCATGTTGAGCATACGAGGTAAATTCATTAATTTTAGACTTTTATGAATATTGAGAGCCCTATGCGGCTATGATGCAATACGATATGGTATGATGTGTATATATGATGATGGCCCTGTGAGGCACTGTTGGTATTTCCTGCGTGCAGATTTTGGGATGGTAAGAAATACAGAGGAAACTCTGCCAAAATTTTTTCTAGAAATAATACGAGAATAAGATGTAAGTTTGGAATATGCTTTGAGAAAGTCGTGTAAGTAGTAACGATGAGATTTAACTAAGTTGTGGGCCTGACTGCCCCGGGAAAATAAGTTGACTATAGAATTAGTGATAATAGTAACTGGGAGGTCGAGGAAGATATGGTAATAAGGAATATGGAACGGATTGGTGATATTAAGAGATGACTTGTGATACCAAGAGACGGTTTAGAAAGGACGGGTAGGTCTGGATAGAGGGATATTTATTAAGGCACCGACTGAGTCGATAAGTAGAAGAAGAATATGACGAAATTATAGTTATGGGAAGTAATGATACGATTAAGACAAGGGTATGAAGGAAAAGAATTGTAAAGGATGGAAACGTATTGATAAGACAATACGGGATGTGTTGTGAGGACGTTTCGGAATATGTTAAGGTCCCGACTTACCCTAGATTGTGTGATAAAGGTCATGCGGTGAGGTGGACGCGACCGTACCAACATTAACGCACCCGATTTCATCAAAGCTTCAAGGTTAAGCGTGCTGGAGTGAGGGAAATTTTAGGATGGGTGACCCCCCTGGGAAGTATTTTGAAAATTTTATAGAATTCAGATATAAGAAGAAAAGGAAAAGCTAGAGTAGCCTAAGGGAAATTGGAGTGTGCGGAGTGGCCAGAAACCTTAAGAGGACGCGTAGGACAGAGAGGATCGGGTCGGTAAAGAGAAGGAGTTAACGGAAAGAGGAAATAAGAAGGAGGCAAGACAACAGTGTAGTAATAGGTTATGACGCGTGTAGCTAAGGACACGGGTACTATAAGTAACAAGGTTGTAAAAAGGTTTGCACCAGAAAGCTGACAAGGAAGAGGGGCTGATGAAAGGACAGCTAAAATAAGGGAATCGGAGATACGAACATTTGTGTTGTAAGATAATCGTAAGGGAATAAGAATTTTCATGGCCCTATGCTTCGAAGTTGTATGGCAAAAGTTGAGGGGTAGTAACCAAAGTGTAAAGAACGGAACCGAATTGATAAGCTACGACAAATCCCGCAGTGCATGACCAAGAGCAACCCTTGTGCGAGGAATAAAGGATTAATTATAGAACGGAATAAGTATGGGTATAGAAAGTAAAGGTAGCATGCGAGGTACACAAGCTTAAGGAGTAGCCGTATTATGAGAAAGGAAAGATGCGTTTCCTACGGATACCCTATACTAAGACGGAACAAGTAAAGTACCTCAAGGAATAAGCTGGAAAGGAGAAATGTGGATGTGAGTTACGAGTCCACCACAGGACGATAAGCAATAAAGTAAGGCTATCACCAATAACAAGTAAAGGTATGATTATAATGTCCTTGCAATCAATCCGAGTACAACACAAGAATAAAAGAATATGACGTACGGGGGCATTAGTTGCGCTTGGAGACTTAGATCCTTGATAAGACAGATGGCGGTTTAAGGAAAATGTATTTATAGTTACTGTAAGTCGATTACGGAAAAGAGAGAAATAACTTGAGATGGAAAGAAAAAGGGGGGAAGCAAGTAAGGAAAGAATGAGGAAGACAAGAAAAAAAATTGGGTAAGAGTGAGGCACTAGTTGAATTCCGATCAAATACACGAAGGCAAAGGAGTGGAAAGAATGGATTGCAGACAACAAAGGAGTTAAGTAGGAATAAAAGAGATTGACGTATGTGTTAAGGTATGATTAGATGACTGATAATTCGACCCAAAAAGGGGGATGACTATTCTTAAGGAGAAGAAGATGCTACACCCCGTACTTCCCGTACCTTGGGATCCGTTAAAGATATGGTCAATAAAGATGCAAGGTTATAGGTGCTTGGGTTACGATTATAAGGATCCGAGTTACTGTGAACGGTCATGAAAGGATTTAGAAGACCGGTGCATTAAGGGATCGATGAATAAACTGTATGTGATGGCTATAAAAAGGGAGCTTCCCCGAGGTGTTTAGGAGACCCCGTACGACTAGTTGAACATTCGAGGATGAATGTTCTAAAGGGGGGGAGGATGTTATATCCCGCATTTCGTGCAACGGGATATTCCGAGTCAATTGCGGAAAGTTAACGACAGGGCTATTTTTCAACTCTGTTTTAAGGTACAAGTCGGTTATGATTTTATTGGATGGAAATATTAAGGAAAATTTGGGGTTAAGAATTAATTTTGGAAAGTTAAGAGTTCATGAAATTAAAGGCCAAGGTGGAGTGGGCCATAGGGCCACATGTTTTTATTATTTATAGAAGTATAAGATGATAATTAAATCATCTTTGTCATTTTCATTCAAGAAAATTCTAGAAAATTTCTAGAAAATTGGAGAAGAAAAAAAAAAGGAAAGAAAAGAGGAGAAGCATGCACATGACCGGCCATGTGCATGCAATTATATATATATATGTATAAGTGATGAGGAAATAAGACAATTCATCATTTTAAACTTGGAAAATTCATGAAGCTTGGAGAGAAAGAAAAGAGGGGCAACATTCGGCCATGGTGGCCGAACATGGCACCATGGAAAGAGACCAAGAAAAATTATTTTTCTTCGAGTTTTCCCACCAAATGGAAGGTCCTCTATCATATGGAGTAGTTGTTGGAAGAAGAAAACCATTTGTTTTACAAGGAGCAAAGCTTGGCAGGAAGAACATGAATGGAGAAGGTATGGTTCAATCTTATTTTTCATGTTTCATGGATAATTTGAGCATGTTGTGATATGTAGAAATGAATGAGATACATGGAAGTGTGATGTTGAAGTGTAGGCGTGTATGTGTGTGTTCAACCGTGTGCATGTAGAGTTGTGTTGGGGTGATGAATTAATTGTGTTCAACATGTTTGTGTGTTGTTGTAATGTGTAGAAAATGAATGGAACTCATGAAGATGAGTGTGATGGTGGGGTGGCCGAATAGGGGCTGCCATAGTGTAGATGGAATGAATTGAGTTTACTTGATACGTTGCTTGTTGTTGTTGTGAGTTTTATGGTGAGAATGAATGTTTGATGACTCATGTTGGAGTTGTAGTATTGCGGGCTGTTTTGGAAAACTAATATCACTTTAATATAGCTTCCTGTATTGATGGAAATGATGTTGCTAACATATGGAAATTGTTGATATAGTTTATGAATTGGAAAGAAAGAAGTGTGTTGTTATTGTTCTAGTTGAGTGGGAAGATTTCGGGTAAGATTGGATGTTGGTTTGGATATCTTGAATTACCTATCGATATTGTTATTATGATTGTTGGTTTGGTTGTTGTTGATGATTGTTTTGGCGAGTTGAATTCTCGGGGTTGATGGATTTATAGGGGAAATGCTGCCCAAATTTCCGTAGACAAAGTGTTAGTTTGAAATCGGATTCTTAAGTGCTTATGGCTAATGGTTGATATCTAATGACGTGATTGTAGATCGTGAGAAGCCAAGGCATAAGTTTGGATTAGCCTAGGGAGCGGCCAAGGTATGTTAAGGCTCGTCCCTTTCCTTGAGCATGATTCTTGGATTATGATTTCATAAATGCTTCCATAACTTTATTGTTTCAAAAGTTTTGCTTTCAAAGAATTTTGGTTCCTAAACGAGTCCGAAACTACGAACGACCGTAACTTTCACATACGGTCTCGGATTGCTATGAAACGTTCGTAGAAGTCTCTATAACAAGTAATAATCTTTAACTTTCATAGGCGGGCCCGGATCGGGTTGATGCTCGTCCGTGGGCCCCGCGACTTTCCTTGTTGGTTCTAACGACCTATTCTTGAAAGAATCCTAAAATGTCTGAATCTTTCCAAATCAGAGGTTTATGACTCCGTAAGCTTCCATGACAACAACGATGGATATGTTTTACAATGATAACGATGATGTCAAAAATGAGAATAGTTTCCTACGATGAATATGATGATGATGATTCCATGTTTAAAGGCTCCAAGTCTATGATTTCAATGACGATACGAGAATGTTGAGCTATTTCTTGATTTCTCAATTTTATTCATGAATGATGACTATTTTTTTTAAGGATTCCAAAGTATATGAATTGATGCCTTATGATCCTACTTTATGTTTCCTCGTGAAGCTATTCTTCATTGATAGTCTCACCTTATAATAATCGTTCCTTTAAGGTGAGACAAAGCGACCATGATTATTCCATAATACAATCGGAGGCTACCGACCTTACGTCACTCCGATAGATACATGACTTTCTTTGGGCTCTCATGCATGCTACTTATGTGATATATGATATATGATATATGTATATGTATATGGGGAATATGGGAAAGGGCGAGAGCGTTATATACGCGTAACCACCATCGGTTAGTATAATATGACATGATACCGTCCGGACGCGGGATGCCGGACGCGGGATATGTGGTTATGGATCGGGCCGTACGTTCCTCGGCACTAACTTATATGGATCGAGCCGTACGTTCCTCGGCACTAACTTATATGGATCGGGCCGTACGTTCCTCGGCACTAACTTATATATGGATCGGGCTGCACGTTCCGCAGCACTAAGCATGCATGGTTCCGCCTAAAAGGCACTCAGATATACAGATTACTCTTTCATTATATATATATGGATCGGGCTGCACGTTCCGCGAGAATACATTATATGGATCGGGCTGCACCGTTCCGCGGCACTAAGCGAGCATGGTTCCGCCCAAAAGGGCACTCGGATGTACGAGTTACTCTTTTATCTCATGAAATGCCCTATGTTTTCGTCTTGTTACTACTCATGCTTTGTATCCTCTAAAATGTTTTACTCATGCCTTACATACTCAGTACACCGCTCGTACTGACGCCCCTTCTTGTGGGCGCTGCGTTTCATGCCTCGCAGGTGTATACAGATAAGCGGAAGATATTGCTAGAGGATGCTCCAGCGGGGTTGGCGAGCTCCATTTCATTCCGGAGTATTGGAGTCGGAGTATCTACATTGTGGTATACGGAATAGAGTTAAAGACTTTGCGACAGAGTCACGTGTATAGTATGTCAGCCTTGTGAGCGGCCCGGCAAGCCGATGTGTCATCGTGCATTATGTTACAAGGATCATATGATTACCGATTTTGTGTGATTTGAGAATAACGAACAGAATGTTTTTGAGAAGCTTTCATTATGCATTTCATTTCGTGGTTTAAGAGCCCAGTGAGATTATGAATAGCACAAGAACCAGCGGGTTCGCTCGGCCCTGAGTCAGGGGTCGGGTGCCCATCATGCCCCATCGGGATTGGGGTGTGACAATCTTTGCAACATATTAGAAAAATCAAAAACAAAGGGCAGTTTTTAAGGATTGAGTGTTGGTGTTGAAGTATTGATCCAACCCCTTCTCTTTGATCTTTTGGTTGCCCCATAAAAAGGTATTAGTCTATTCTAGTGCATTTTTATTCCTGTTTCAACATATTTGATGTATTACCTTGCCTATGTTTGATTTTAAATCTATTTCAAGTTTGCTATTTCAAGAACCTAGTATTTATACATGTTTTAAGGTAATTCATGTTGATGAAAACCTTGTTTGGCTACTGTTTCATTAAAACCTTAAGGCTGCTATGATGTAATGATAGTATAATGAATTTTAAAATAGAATCTTCAGCATTACTTATTAGGTTTAAGACTAAAATTAAAGATTTAAGGGAAGTATGTTTTTTTTTTATTAGTTTACTGTTTCCTTTGAAGTTCTAAGGCTGCTGTGTTATAATACTATATGAGGAACGATAAGAGGGCCCTTAAGTGTTAACTAGTGGGTTTAATGTAAAAAATGAAGTAGGTATTGGTTTGGTTTCTTTTTTTGTTTTTTGTTGTTGTTGTTTTGGTTTACTGTTTCATTTGTGGTTTTAAAGGTTGGGGTGTCATCTTGTCATTTTGGAACTATTTGGACATTTGTTTTGTGATTCCTGTACACCTATATTCTTGTTTTGTTTGCATTAAGTCCATTTCAAGTTTGTTGATTGATGCTTGGACAGTTGACTTGATTTATAGGTAGTTATCTTTGATTATCATCTAGAAACTATGTGAAATCTTGAAAACCAGCTTGTGTTCTCATGTTTATTGATAATAGTTGGAACCTAGTATAAAAGGCATCTTAAAAGGACCCTAGAAAATAGTAAATGATCTTTTGAATGAGAATTGGCCCTGAAAATGACTTTAAGCCTCATCTGTGTTTTAAAATGGCTTGTTTGAGCATATTCCTGAGATTTTTGATATCTGTCATATGTCTGAACTTTGTATGATCCTCTAAGATCAGTTTTGACTTAAAAATCATCTTGGAACTTTGAAATGTATTACCTGTCCTGTATGGTTACATATACTTGAGTTAAAATGAGTTTAAGTATTTATCTTCCCATGAAGTGGTTTGTTTGAGTATAATTTTTGAAGATTGTGAGGTTTGTCACTTGTTTTAGACTTATATGACCCCCCATGATCAATTCAAATTTAAAAATGACCTTGAAAATGTGAAATATGATGTTTGTTCTTGTATTGTTTACATATATTGAACTAGAAGGTATTTAGGTCTTTGGTTTTGCTTGTTTTATCTATGTTGAACTTGTTCTCACTCCTTTTAGATTAATTCTCTTCAAAAAGACTTGCAAAAAATAGCTTTCAAATCCCTAAACCAACTAGTCTGTCTGTAAAATCTTATGAACCTTTAAAAAGTTCTAAACCTCTGATTCTTCTATTCTTCACTAAATGAATGTTAAGACAACAAAAAGAGGATTTGTATGTTTATGTGACTGTTTGGGATCACTTGTATACATTTTTCATTTTTAGATCTTGCTAAGCACTTGAAAAAGTAAAAATCATTCACTTAATATGTTTTGTGGATCCTGAAATTGTTAAGTGTGGATTGAAGCCTCTAAAACTGAGAATTTTTTTAAAATCGGAACTTGATGAATCTGTAACTTGTCTTGTTGATCTATTAGAATGGTTTAAGTCTTGTTTGGTCTTATGTGTGTGCCAATCACTTGTCCAGATTACAACGTAACATGCCCTATTGAGTTTGCCTTGATTAATTAGACTTTAAATACCCTTGCCTGCTAGATCAGATAGAAGTTAAAGATGCAGAGAACTAAAACTGAACCTAAAAGGGTGTCTGAGACTAAGTATAGTGATAATTCAGGTCCTCCTTTCCTTCTTTTTCTGTGTGATTGATCTTGGAACTTACATATACTGTTCCTACTCACTTTTTATTCATACTGTTCCTGAATACACCATCATTTGACCTAGGAGAAGTAGGATGTACCTTCCTTGTTTGCCATATAAGCACTGAGCCATTTTTTGCCTCATCATTAGTAGTGTGCTTGCTACAGACTATACATGGTTTCTGTTTGAATTGATTGAATCACGCTAAGTTCCTGGGAATTGGTTTATGACCAAACTTTCCTTTAAGGTTTTACTTAAGTGTTTGGAGCTTGTGACACTTATTATAACTTGAGTTTGTGCCCTGACTTGCATTCTAGCTTAAGACTGGACCCCTGGTCAAAACTTCCCTTCTGAAGTCATACTATGAACCTGTTAAAATTGGATTTTGCTGAATGCAATGCTAAAACTGAAACTAAAATGGCTTTTACAAGAACAAATATAGCACCTACTTACTTGTACCTATTTTTGTAGCTTGTTTGAGGATTTCTAAGATCCACATATATATAATTTCCCACCCCTGCTTGCTTGTTTGAACTAAAACATTACTAATGACAGTCATTGCACACTAGGACAGTGGCATCAACCCTGTTCAACCATAGTTTAGGCTCCTTGGACCTATAATTGCTCCTATATGGGCTTCCCATCATTTGTGACTTGCTATGACTATAGTTAACTCATGCTTACACCTAGGATAGCTCCATGTTCCCTCCTACCTTCTTGTGAACTTGTTGATCCTGTCTTGATTACTCTGTGTATCCTAATAGAACCCTGCTTGATTCTATATTTGTGCTTGAACCTATCTGTTTGAATTTTGAGAAACAAAGCTAAGTGTAAATTACCATTTTTGAATCCTTGAGAATGTTTTTGTGAAGCTAACTACATGTTAAGATAACTCTCATGATTGGTTAAGACTTTTGTAGTTCACGACTGAACCTAATACTGTGATTTGAATCTGGGAATTATTTGTAAACCTGTGTCCTATATTGATTAATATTTGGATTTGTTGAGTTAAAGTTAATGGACTTAGATTCTTAAATTTTCTTCTGTGACATCTTGTTTTGCAAAAATGACACTGAAATGGTTCTCACCACTTGTTAAAATCAAAATCTAGCCTAGAAAAGTGACTTTGTACTTTGACATTACTCTGCGACACTCTTGTTTTTAACTTGTTGGTGACTGACCCTGAAATTGTGTATTGCAAAGAACTCTTAATTGAGTGTCTTAGCCTTAATTAGTAGCTAAATACTCAATTTTAGAATTATTGGAATTATGGGGGTAAATTTGAAGATACCTGGGTGATCTGAGCGGGTATTTGAGGAATATATATGCTGAGTATATAGGGTATATCAAGATATATAGAGGGTATGCCCCTTAGTGGGTTTTGCTCTCTATTTTTATGAGTATATTAGTAGTACATCAGTAGTATATTGTGTACATCATAGTTTTGACACTTAGAAAATTTGAGAAGAAAATTGAGTGATATATTAGTTATACATTGTGTATATTATAGCTTGGCACTTAAAAAATTTGAGGAAAAAATAATTTTGGGCCTGCTGCTTGGGCATGTCACTCGCATTTCGCACCCAGGCTACTATTATCACTATTTTGGGACTATTTCTTATCTGGACCATCAGATTATCTACTGTTGCTAGTTTTAATATGGGCTTGGCCCAATAATGCTATAATTCATTTTTTGGGTATGTAATAATCATTATAGGCTTTAGTTTGTGTACTTAGTTAATTTATGAGTGTATTCTAATGTTTTGTATGCCCATTTGTATCCTTGTTCACCCAAACCCGTTGGTGGGCCCTAACGGGGCCCACTAACGTATCTAGATCGAGTCTACCAACTTGGAGCAAAAATGAAGCGTACGTTTGGACCCGAGGATTTCCCTAAATGCATAACACATTCTTATTGGGCTTGGTCGGCCCAATTTTTTTTATCTCTTTACTTATGAATTTTATATTCCAAATTTGAGCATCTATTTTATTTATTGGAACCTTTAAAAGTTATTCTATAGTTTAAGAGTTGCCAAAAATTGACTTTTCAAAACATTGCAAATTGACTTGAATAAAAAGGATATGACTCATACAACTCTCCTAAAATTAATACTATTTCGCAAACTGGGACAAAAGCTGATCGATTTTTTTATATGAGGACTGAAATGATTATTTTAAGAACTTATGGACTGTTTTGGGGACTTATGGACTATATGGACTGATTTAAGACTTGTGGACTGATTTGGACTTTCAAAAACTCGGACTATCTAAAAAAAAGGACTAAAATCAGTTTAACATTGTCATAACCCAACCCACAGGTCGTGCGGGCACCTACTATATTACTAACCTAGTAGACGAACCCTTATCAACTAAACCAAGCATATAAACAGTTTGCAACAACAATCTTTCAAAAATCACAAGGTTAAAGTAAAGCATTGTATAGGCTCTGTTTTGAAATATAATAAAACTGAAAAGAATTTTCCGAGATCTAGTCTAGACAGGTACAGGAGCTCGTACTATACAGGATGACAAAATAAATGACATAGCCTCTGCCTGGAGTGAGATGAGCGAGGCTGTAGGAGAGTACCGGCTAAATCCACACGTCGAAACTTCACTAGAAACTTGCAACATATCTACACCCAAAAAGGGCGTAGCAAGAATAGTATCAGTACACCACACGTACTGGTAAGCATCATAGGTCGACTAAGATTGGTTCACGTAATACAATATAGAGTCAATAAGATAAGCAGATAAGTCAATGAACCTCAAGATTCACAATAAAGGTTATTACATCCTCACCACTTACCCTTCCTCTCTCAACTGTTCACTTCTTTTATTTCCAAAATTTATAGGAGTTCCACTTAATCACTACCGTTCCCTTCCTTTCATCCAACCTATTAAATGTCGTCCCCACGCTCATCATATCCTCTAATTTCTACCCTTTTTGTCCGTAAATTTCACCTACTCAATTTACCTACTACAATACGATGCACATAAGGAATGGTTCACTATCTGCAAATCCGCTACTACACTTATCTTATATTAATCACCCCTCCACACACAATCTCAATGAAAAAGTAAAGAAGAATAAGCAATATCAACGACGGTAATACACACATGCATAACATAGAAATATGAGATGTAGTGCGATGCGTTAATCCGATGCAAGGGCCCAACCACGTTGTACATATATGCTAACTGATGTCATTGCTCAGTAGTCATGACCTGTAGGGGACCCATGGTGTCCATGTACCCTCATTCTGAATTTCACTCCTCGAACCCCAGCCATAAATCTTCCGCTCCGAAAAGAACCTTGGACGCGGATCCATATCATATAGGATACTCGTAGCCAACTCAAACGGCCAAAAGACTAGCTAACACAATTGCTCATACTCAGTCTTTACTGCTACATGTATTTCCTCATAACCCATGCAATGCAATGCGATGATGCAATGAATCAAACAAATCATGAATCATGCCTTTGATGGGCGTTGTGCTAATCCAACTTACTCAGTCCTCTCAGTATCAATCTCTTATTTACAAGGAAGACAGCCATGTGAATACTTCAATACAACCGGAAATAAAGACGGAAATCACCCACTCCTAGGGATGCATAATTTAAACACGAAGTTCCCCTTAGTGATAATAGCACTCCCACTAATAACTACCCTAGCTACTATTTACTCATGATTTTAGTTACATTATAAAATAAGTCCATCCAAACTCCATGTCTGAAGACCTAATCATGCAGTCTCCCGTCAACTCTAAAAATATATACGATTCACTAATCAAAGTCTAACTCAAGTAAATCATAACCTACCTCGTTGACGAACAACTAATTGATTCCCCCTGAATTGCTCGCCTTCTTAGCCCTTATCCGAATCCATAAGAGATGTTAGTCGCAGGGAAAGATGTGGAGAAGGTAGGGTAAAACCTCTTCTCTTGGTGTCAAGGGTTTTCCTTTCATGTGGAAACCTAGGAGCAGCCTTTGGGAGTCTTTTGTTAAGAAAAGAGGGTAAAATAAACTAAGTGACCAAAAATGCGGTCACTACCGGCGGTCGTTTGAAATTTATAGCGGTACCGCTATAGCGGTCCCTTTACCGCTATAGCGGTCCGCTTCCTTCTCTGGACCACAGTTTTCTAATTCTATCCGAAATTAATTTTTCCACTCTTAACCCTTAAAACACTCCATAAGGCTTATTATTTATGATCCTAGACCTAGATTAGGCATGGGTTCACGGAGTATTAAATAATGACTGGACGGGTCGTTACAAAAATTGATAAAAACTAAATATAGTTGACAAATGGATACTAATAGTATGCCTTAAACTATTCATTACACTGAAATAAAAACTTTTTAAAAACTTAAAATTTAAAAGGGTGGGCTTATGTGGTGTTCTACCTAGGTTAAAGGCCTTCGGGAGTTAACTTAGGTGTTCTAGTCCGAAACCCAAAACGCCCAATTCTGGGCAAAATTTTGCCACTTTCGTTTCTTGAAATGTGAGATATTTTGTATGAATGACTAAACTCTTTATTGCGGAAATATAAGCAGAAACAATTTTTTCACTATAAACAATCCATATCTACAAAGGCATACTGTTAGAACCCGTAGGTCAACCATATTTTACGGATCCTTAATACCGGGGTGCCTAACACCTTTCCCGAGGGATCACCAGAACCCTTACCCATACTTTGGTTAGATTAGGTTTCTTTTAAAATTTAGCCATTTTAAATGAACCCTTTTCGAATTGGTTTTTTCTAATTTCCTAAAAATTAGGTGGCGACTCTAAACAATATCCATTTAGAGCACCATCACGTAGAGGTATATTTTTTCATTTTCTCGGTACGATTAACAACCATACTTCCCTGGGACACTTTTCTTTTTAAATGAAGCAAGTGCAAATTCGAAAAGGAAAAATATCGAACCGCCACAGATATGTGGTGTTTAAAGAAACAATTTTTCCCTTTAGAGAAAACAAGGCCAATCCACCAATTTTTAAACAGATAGATGTTCCACATTGTAAGGAACCTACATATTTTGTTTTTGATAATCATAATATGCTTACTAACTTGAATATTGACGCAATTAAAGTAGGCTCTACAAATATTCAACAGGCAGATGAACACTTAGGAAATACGAAACAAACAACTAAGTCAATCATCACAAGTACAACCACAACAGCAACAGGCACCAGTGGCACCAATTGCACCGGTGGCACCAACTGCACCAGCTGCACCAGTTCAAGTCCAAACCAGGACCTCATATCAAGGGGAAAGCATCCTCCAATCTGGATGAAGGATTTTGTGTCCTTAACATCCGTTAATCAGGATACACCATTTACTATCTTAAACTATGTGTCTTATGAAAAGTTGTCTGATAAATATCAACATTACTTATCTGCTGTTACAGAAACAAAAAACTACAAAAAAATAACTAAGGATCCAAGGTAGGTGGAAGCAATGCAGGCTGAAATAGATGCTTTGCAGAGCAACAACACTTGGAAAATTGTCAATCTACAGAAAGGAAAACACTATAGGATGCAAATGGATCTACAAGATCAAATACAAAGCTTTTGGGAAAATAGAGAGGTTCAAAGCAAGACTAGTAGCAAAGGGATACAACTAGCAAGAGGGAATTGACTATCAAGAGACTTTCTCTCCTATTGTTAAGATGGTCACAGCTAGGACAGTTCCGTCCTTTGCAGCATCTAAACATTGGCACATTCATCAAATGGATGTGTAAAATGTATTCTTGCAAGGAGATTTATATAATGAGACATACATGGACATGCCTCAGGGTTTTGTGAGTCAAGGGGAGCATAGAGCAATGTGCAGACTCACAAAGTCACTATATAGGCTGAAACAAGCCCCTAGGCAATGGAATGCAAAACTAAAAGAAGCTTTGGTGAAGTTAGAGTTTGTGCAAAGCCAATATGATCATTCCTTATTTGTGAGGAAGACAACAGAATGAACTGTAATCATTATAGTATATGTTGATGACATGTTAGTAATCGGTGATAACTGAATTTAATTGAAGGAGGAAAAACAACACTACAATAGGTTGTCAAGATGGAAGACTTGAGAGAATTGAAGTACTTCCTTGGCATAGAATTTTCAAGGTCCAAAGAGGGTATTTGATGCATCGGAGAAAGTATTCATTGGAGTTGATCTCAAAACTTGGACTTTCTACATCTAAACCAGCTTGTACTCTAATTGATACTAATGTCAAGCTAACAACAAAAGAGTATGATGACCATCTAAAGACAAACAACACTGAGGATCCATTACTGACAGATATAACTTCATATCAAAGACTTACAGGAAAATTGTTCTACTTGACTGTCACAAGACCAGATATTGCATTTGGTATTCAAACACTAAGTCAATATTTGCAGCAACCTAAGAAATCTCACATGGAAGCTACTCTGAGGATTGTTAGATATATCAAGTCACAGCCTGGACAAGGAATTTTGATGTCAAGCAAGGAAATTCAGACTTCAAGTGTGTCTTGTGATGCTCATTGGCAGCATGTACTCATACTAGGAAATCAGTGTCAGGGTTCTTGATAATTTTGGGAGATTCACTAGTATCATGGAAGTCCAAGAAGCAAACAACCATTTTTAGAAGCTCTGTAGAAGCAGAAAACATGAGTATAGATCTGCACTGTCAGAACTTACTTGGTTGCTAGGACTGTTAACTGAACTGGAAGTTAAGATTGAGTTACCTGTAAGAATTTATAGTGACAGTAAATCAGCTATACAAATATTGCTAATCCAGTCTACCATGAAAGGACAAAACATATTGAAATAGACTGCCACTTCATTAGAGAAAAAATTCAACAAAGAAAGGTGCAAACTCAATACATCTTAACCAAGGATCAGCCTGCAGATCTGCTTACTAAAGGGCTTATAAATGTGCAGCATCACTATCTAAATTCCATGTTAGGTGTACTAAACATATTTAGGCCACGTACCTTGAGGGCGAGTGCTAAAGTAAAGAAAATAGAAAATAGCACAATTAACACGACCCATTTAGCCTAGGCCGTGCGGGCACTTACCTTCCCACCTCGGTAAGCGAACCCTCATCCCAACAACGTACTAATACATAAATTGAAGAAAATTAAGTAGCAAAAATAACAGATATGTAAGTCTCGCGTTATATATAGATAGATAGTAGTAAAAGTGCGGAAGACAGTAAATACCCCCAGGGTCTAGTCTGAATAATACAAGAGCATCTAGGGAGAATAATACAATCTGGAAGTACTAATACAAAATATCTATGTCTCTGGAATGAAAGTAAGACATATAATGAGAAAGTTTTCAAGGTCAGCGAACGCTATGCTCACCCTGGAAACTCGAGTGGAAGCTGAAGAGTCGCTCAGCCACGAGTCAGAGAAGTAGATCCGACCTGGTACTCTGCATTCATAAAAGAATGCAGCAAGTGCAGGTTAGTACAAACAACAGTACTGGTAGCCATCATCGGCCGACTAAGTATAGTTAACACAATTCAGAAGATGAAGCAGATAAACAAGGAATCTAGCAAGTATAAGACAATATAATCACAACCAGATATCCATCATCACCTACGTAAAGCATCTAAATCCAAATCTGTCAAGTCCGAATGTATCCGATCTAATCCAATCACCATAATAGAATCATCACGATCCATTATCATAACAGAATCATCACAATCCAATCATCATAATATCTCAATTAAGTCATAATGCAATGCAGTGCAATAATGGTATGAATGTGATGCCATGCCATGCAAATGAGTTATACACATGTACTCTGGATGGAAATATCGACGTCTCGGTAGCACAACCCAGCGTGACTCACGAAGTCTAAGTGCCACCCGTCCCGGATCTTTGCCCAACAGACAGACAGGATCCTGGCTAATTTCTCACAGGGGGAGTCTCACCGACACCACCCTGAGGGACCCGCGGAGTCCATGTGCTAACAACGATACCGAAATAACATTGGAATCGGCTATGCAACAACAATGCTGGAATATCTCATCGGAAATCGACCATGTCACAGTCACTCAAGTAAAATAGTCTGTCAAATGTCGGTTTCACACAATTAACGATTCTGGAATTAAACCTCGGACATCGACATTCTCACAATCACTCAAGTAAAAGAGTTCATCAAAATATCAATTTCGTATAATCAACGATTCCGGAATGGATCTTCAAACATCGGCCTTTTTACAATCACTCAAATAAAAGAGTTTATCAAATATCAGTTTCGCTCAATCAGCGATATCGGATCATCACTGAGTATCGACCATGCATGAATATGAGAGAATACGTGCAATGCATATGTAAATCGATCAAGTTCAATATCACAAGCACCACGATGGGGTACGCCAATAAGTATCACATCACAATACCAACAGTGGGTATGCCAACATATATCAATAAGTCAAGTACCAACAGTGGGTATGCCAACATATATCAATAAGTCAAGTACCAACAGTGGGTATGCCAACAATATGTCCAAGTACAAATACCAACCACGGGTATGTCAATTCTATCCAAATCAAGGCAACCAGACAGAAGTCGATATTTACCAACTACATATGGCATCAAGTCAACACAATTGAACAATCAAGCACACATAACGGGGTGGCTAGTCCCAACACACATCAGGGCCCAACCTAAGGTAATATCTATCCTAACTTCATGCCTAAAGGTTCACATGTTGTCTCCGACCTTATAATCTAAATATGTGATTCACTATAAAAAGTCTCATTAAAGGTAAGCCATAACCTACCTGGACTGCCGAACCGCAACACCAATAAGTCACTCTTTTATCTTGCCCTTCCTCTGAAGCTTAGAACTAAAGTAGTCTAAGCATAATCGAATTTTATATTAGAAATCATGAAGAATGATACTAATATTGTTATGATATCAACTAGGTCCATTTTAACACTAGAACTTGGAGAAATGGGCCCACAAGGGCAAAACGAAAAATTCGCGGGCAAAATACCAAATTAAGTACTAGGAAACCATAATCCCACCCTTAATTGCTGATTTAGCTTAATAATTAGACTAGATTCTGATTTCATGCAAAACCCCCAAATTGGGTATAAACCCTAAATTTCCAAATCCGAAATTCAACGTTAAAAGTGGAAGATCTATGATTAATGAGCCTAGATTAGTCAATATCTAACAAAAAATCACCAATTTATTCATTAATAATCCTAGGAACAATGTTCTTCCAAACCCTCTTTCAACTCTTACCATCTTGGGTTCATTAAGGGAGAAGGGAGAATCTTAACACGATTATGGTTTAAAGGAAGAATGAAGAAGCGAGTAAGAATTACCTCGAAGATTTTCCTCCAAATATCCTTAAGAGCAATTTCTTCAAGCTCAATTATCGAAATGGGGTAAAATGAAGGTCTAGGGCTTTTTAACACTTCATTAATATTATTAACTGCCCGTCACCCGCTGAAGCGGTACCTGGACCGCCCCAGCGGCCCCTCCCCAGCGACTACTTGGCCGCTTTAGCGGTAATGACTAAAAGTCATATACCGCTCCAGGAGTAGGGCTACCGCTCCAACGGTGCAGCTGCCGAGGTCTTTGGTGCCGGTAAAGCGGGCATCAGACACTAGAAACTTAATCCAAGATTTCCTTTCGATCCGATTTTCTGACTAATTCCTGAGGCTATTTGCTCACATACCAGACATATAGTCCCATATAAAGACGTGTTACGAACGCGCTTGTGGCCTCGGAATTTCCAACAGAAGTCTCGTTAACTGAGTCAATCCCCGGTGCCTTAATTCCAAACTTCCATCCCAAGTCCCGAAATGCACCCTAGTGCATTGGGAACCAAACTAAATACACACACAAGTTCTAAACAATCATCCGGACCTCTCGGAATCGATGAAATTCCAAAAAAGTTCATTTGCCTAAAGGTCAACTTTGGGTCAATCATTTTTCACTTTAAGCCTATATTTTCACCAAAGTTGGCCGAATTCAGTCTAGGCACCCCGGGAAGCATATTAGCGGACCCCTTGGTCAAAAGCGAGCTAATCAATGCTTGGGAACGGGCGAAAACGCTGAAAGAACTGTCGTTACAACAGTAAGGGCAGTTTAGTCATTTCACTGCTTTCCATTAATTAGTTGATTAGCTGTAAATCAGTTAGTTAAGTTAGTTATAGCTACTTTTGTGAAGTTAGATCAGTTAGCTAATCTAGTGATTACATCTGTGTATATATATAATGTATACTCAATCATTGGAGCACACTTAATCATTCATATCATCAATAATAAATCTTCTCTCTACAAGTTACCATGTTTATCTTCTTTTTCTCTGTTTAATCTTTTCTTTTCTTTCTTTCTTTATCAATCACAAAACTCAAGTATGGAGTTCTGGTTATCTTCATTTGGATCCAAAAATAAACATTGTAAGAAGAAGCTACGAGGACGGCTATAAGGAATTGTCAACTAGTACCAGTGATGGTAGTCTTCAAATACCTATTGTGAGTGTGACATAGACTGAATAGTTCTAAATTTCTAGCACTCTTCTACTTCAGAGAATTATTGCTAGCCAAGATCTAAATAATCATATGGATATCACAGTTGAGGCTAATATAAGAGACCTGGAAGAATCTCAGGTGCTCCAGGGACTTGATCAAAGTACTTTTTAGGAAGCAGAGACGAATATAGATTCTAGCGTATGGGTGCACTACTTAAAATAGAGGAGCAAAATATATATTTTAAGTGGGAATTTCTCCTATTCCTCTAGGTAAATGACTCAACATTCAACCCAATGCATCATTCAACCTTCTTGGAGAATGGGCTCCATGAGTTCTCGTGTCCCATAATCTCCTCTATAAATTCGCCCTTGTTAGGAAGGACTTTTAGTAGTGCTCTCATCAAGGACAAGAAGCTGCAATTCTACGCCCAGTAACGGAGTCAGGATTTTCACTAAAAAAGTTCAAAATATAAAGATGTAAACATATGGAGAAACTAATGGAATTCAACATATCTCTCTCTCTCTCTCTCTCTCTCTCTATATATATATATATATATATATATATATATATATATATATATATATATATATATATATATATATATATATATATATATATATATATAATTGACCCTCTTGTTAATTTAGCGACCCGCCGTAGACACAAGAGAGGGGTGAATTGTGTCTTACCCAATTTTCGCGAGTTAAGGAAGTCTTTTAACATCATTAATCTAGACACAAATAGAAATTGAAGTGTGAAAATTAAAGTACGCAAATAGTTTTACGTGAAAAACTCATTCTTTGAAGGGAGTAAAAAAATCATGACTTACCCTCGTAGGATTCAACTCGAAACTTCACAACTTCACGAGCAATTTTAGGTTACAACTTAATAACCAAAGGGTCTATAAACTTTTGAACCTTTGACCAGTACAATCAACTCAATTATTGCTACCCCTTTCAAGACTAAACTCATAGTCTAGAAAGCGAAAACAAACTCCAATAAACTTCAATTATTTGGTTCTTGAATTAGAAAATCTAATATTTCGCTTGGAAAGTGCATGTATAATTCACAACTTTGTTCGCATTTTGGAAAAGGGAGTCTGAAACTAAATGACAATTTATGCGTAATAGGATAGATATATAATGTCAATTATATATATATATTCTAGCTATTATAAGTTATATACTTCGCATGACATTGTAAACATAAATTTCGTGTTTGAAATGATTAAGAAAAGAAATATATTACTATAAAAGTGTTGAGTCCAACCAGTCCGTACATACTCTAAACATGGTGTGACATTGTCTGTTTTAGGCCAAGCGCGCACGGTTTTCCTCAAAAGGATAGAAATTCCTACACCTTATATATATGTCAATTATATATATATATTGGCCCATCACCATGCGAATATTTTATAAGTTATGTGGCTTATACAATTCGAGTCAATTTGACATTGTAAACATAAATCGTTCGTACCAGGTTTGATATAAGTTTAAGCTCAAAAAAGATACTCTTAACATGATCTGATATTGTCGGTTTGGGCCAAGCCCACTCACATGGTGTGACATACGGATTATTCGTAAGCTAATCGGCATAAGTCCAAGGACAAGATTATTATGGATATGAGACAAGGACTTTTAATCCCCGATTTTTATTAATGCACGAAGTGCTTATAAATTTTAATTGGCATGGAAATATTAATGGAGATTAGGGGTTAATTAACCATGATTGGATTATTAAGTGGGGATTAGTGATTAATTATGAATAATTAGCCTAATTAGATCACTAAGTGGGCCCCACAACACATGGACAATTATGATTGGCTCATAAATCATAGTGGGACACATGTCACATGGTTGGACACATGTCAACCATATGGACAACATATAAATATGGAAATAATGACCAAGCTATTCATTTTCATCTTCAACATTTTGTGAAGCATAGAGAGAGAAAGGGAGCGACCATGGTCGCTATCGTTCCATGACCACCATGGTTGTTTAAAAAAAAAAAAAAAAAAAATCTTGCTTTGATTTAATTCCAAGGTGATTTACAAGTTCAAGGAGGTGATAGCAACAGTGGATATTGAATCGAGGAAGAAGAAATTGCGAAATTGGAGCAATTAAGAGTAGAAATTCCATCGAGAAAATTGTGGTAAGATTTTCCTATTTTATGGTGTAGTTGTGTTAATAAAGTTGTAATGAAATTATAAAAATTGAATTGGACGAAATCGGAAGTAAGAAAATACATGAAATTGTTGTTATGTGAAATCGTGGGTTGAGATGGATTTGGAATTGTTATGGGTTGAGTTGTGAGAATTTTATGTGTATATCATCTTGTTGTTGGTATTTACTATGTGACGGGAGGATAATTAGAAAGTCGGGTTAGGCGAATATATAGGGAAATCGCCCGATTTTCGTTAAGTCCTTGAATAATGAAAAACCCTAAACGAGACATATAAGTTAAAGAATAAGTTCTATAAGCGACGGCCTACGGATTTACGAACTAGAAAATATAGTTACTAACGATAACGTTACTCTTATATTAAATAGGCTAAAAGAGCGACGAGGCGAACGGATTTACGGATAGTCGCTAACAGGTATGTAAAGCCTATCCCTTCTTTCTTTTGGCATGTCCTAGATGTAAGTATGATACGATATGAGCTTCGGGGTAACTCTATTCATAAGTTCCGAGCATGTTTATGATTCTTATTCACTTCTTGATGTTAGACTTCTTAATATAGTCGAGCTACTACCCTCGAGTTTCCATATGATTGGATAGTAAACGATGCGTAAAAGTTCCTATTCTTGAAAGACTCCACAATAACTAATGACCATAACTTTCATAAGTTGTTTCGTATTAATTTGATACATGTCTATGATCCCTGAGGCTTTATTTTGATATAGTTCATAATGATGTTCAAAGAGTACTTAATATGGCTATCATCCTGATACTCGAGCGTTGGTTAGTCTACTTATCTATTGAGTCTCAAAAGATGATTTATATGCATATGGTTATTCACTACTCTGCTCGTGCATACTGTTATTACATCTTTCACCGAGTCCCTCACTAGAGGGCCGGGTACGGTATATATGTATATATGGTATTATGGTGTTATATGTGTTATGGTGTTATCTTTGTGTATATGGTGTTCTTTGTGATACGGAGTTATCTTTGTGATACGGAGTTATCTTTGTGATACGGAGTTATCTTTGTGTTCGGAGTATGTTGTGTTATGGCGCCAAAGACGGGGTGGCGACCATGTTCACCGAGTCCTATAATGGGCCGGATATGATATATGATATTGACATGCATGATTTGTGTTTCAAAAGCAAGCATTTTGGTATTTTGGTTATTGTACTCGTTTTCTGTACTTCTTATTTCGGTTATAATCCTGTTTACTGTATTTTATGCTTTATATACTCAGTACATATTTCGTACTGACCCCCTTTCTTCGGGGGGCTGCGTTTCATGCCCCGGTATAGATTCTTGCTTAGGTGATCCTCCAGCTTAGGGCTCCTACTCAGCTGTCTTGGAGTGCTCCGTTGTTCGGAGCCTAGACTTTTGACGCAGATCTTCTGATATATGTATATGTTTATTCAGGGGTACGGCGGGGCCCTATCCCGTCATATGTCACGGTTGATACTCTTAGAGGTCTGTAGACATATGTGTGGGTCTGTATATAGTTGCTATTTAGTTGTGTATATACGACTTATGTTTTGGGACGTTCCCATTCGTAGTGGCGACCTTGTCGGCTTGCGTATGTATATATATAGTTGGGGCGTTCCCACATGTTATGATAGCCTTGCCGGCTTATGTACGATGTTATCTGTTGGTAGTTGTGACTCCACAGGAGAGAGTTGTCTTGATATATATATATATATATATATATATATATATATATATATATATATATATATATATATATATATATATATATGCGACAGTTTTGAGACGACGTCTTGCCCTTTTATATATGAGTTCCTTATCATGCTAGTGGTGGACTGATTATATCTAACAAGTGTGTATACGAGTGTCCAGCTCGGGCACTAGTCGCGGCCTACGGGGTTGGGTCGTGACAAAAGTGGTATCAGAGCAGTTCATCCTCGGAGTGTCTACAGACCGTGTCTAGTAGAGTCTTGTTTATCGATGTGTTGTGCACCACATCTATAAATAGGAGGCTACAGGGCATTTAGGATGTTACCTTTCTTTCATATCTAAGATCGTGCGATAGAGCCAAGCTATAGGAAATGAGATTCCTTATACTAACCTTTGATTTCAGCAGAAGAACGACATCGACAGAAGAAAGCGACTGATGATATTGGAAGTTACAAGGTATGCAGGTAAGCAACGGTACGAAAGGTATATGTCGGGTAAGGTATTTGAAGTATGATTGAGATGTAAAGTCGAAGATTGAAAGAGAAAGTAAACAGGAAAGTGTAACAGGTGCAATTGAGTTGGACATACGAGGTAAGTTCATCATTTTCATCTTGTTGATATTGGGGGCCCTGTGTGTGCCGTGATATGACATGATATATATATATATATATATATATATATATGTTGGCCCTGTGAGGCATTGTTGGTATTTCCTGCGTGCAGGTTTTGGGATAGTAAGAAATACAGAGGAAACTCTGCCAAAATTTTCCTAGAAATAAAAAGAGAATAAGATATAGGTTTGTAATATGTCCTGACGGGTCGTGCCAATAGTAATGACAGGATTTGACTAAGTTGCGAGTACGGCTGACCTCGAGAAATAAGTCGACTGCTGAATTGATAGTAATAGCAATTAGGAGGTCGATATCGATACGGTAGAAAAAAAAGGAAATTGGAAAGGGTTTATGATACTAAGAGATGATTTAGAAAAGGCTGGTAAACCGTGATAGAGTGCTACACTAAGGCACTGATTGAATTGATAAGCAGGGATAAATTGTGACGAGTTCATAGTTAAAAGAAGTAATGGTGTGATTAAGACAAGAGTACAGAGAAAAAAAATTGTGACGGATATGAATGTATTGATAAGACAGCTTGTGAGATATTAAGGATAAGATTGACTAGGAAGGGTAAAAGGTTAAGTACGCTTACTCCACCGAGTGTAATTAACCCATAGTAAGAATCGTGAATAAGGTTAAGAAGTGTTACACTATGGGATTGAATACGAACAGGATATAATGTGAATATAATAAGGATCGTTGTGGAAATAAGTAAAGCCTAGTGAGGAAGTGGCCAAAGATATGACGTGGTCCGTGTGACTAGAATATAAAGGTAAGTGTGAAACGGAAAAGCGAGCTATAGAACAAATAAGAAAAACTTATCAAGTTCTGTAGGGAAGTTTCGAATAAAGGTTATATGATAACGGAAATGATAGCGAGCGCAAGGAAAGAAAGAGTAACTGAAAGGAGGAGATAAGAAGAAAGTGAGATAACGAGTGTAGCAATAGGTCATGACATGTGTAGCCGAGGATACGAGTACTAAAAGTGACGGAAGCTGCGAAAGACCAAGTTGTAGAAAGATGAGCAACGAGGTAAAATGAGTGCTAGAAAATTGATTGGTATGATAAGAATAAACATGGATGAACAGAATTCGTTTTGAAAATGAGAAAGAGATTATGCGGAAGCAATGTGTTCCGAAGGATACAAAGGTAGCATAAGATTCCTTGTGTACAGAATAACAGATGGACATAGACGGGAGGAATGATAAGGGAATTCTAAAGGAAGCACCCAAGATAGACGTAATTAATTGAGTACGAGTATGGAACGGAAGGGGAATATATAGTTATGAACTTAAGGGTATAAGTACGACGACAAGATGATAAGATAAGACTATCATTAAGATGAACTTGATATGGTTTTGAGTGAGTTAGAAGTCGGTACTGAGCACACACACAAAAAAAAAAAAAAAAAAAAAAAAAGAGGGCACAAGGCATAAAGGAGTACTGCGTGTACACGACTTCACCTCGAGAATAGTGGGATCCTTAAAGGACAAAGATAGTAAGCTTGAGGAGCAAATGATGTATTGTAAATTTATTGAAGGAAACAGATGATATAGGTCGGGATAAAGAAAATATTTCAAGAGAACTTTGGACACTTTTCGTCGGAATATAAGTGCTGCCTAATTGAGATAGGAATGACTACAAGTACTGATTAACTATTGATTGGGGTAAGTGGAATGTGGCCTTGGATGAGTTGCTACATTGGTCGCATTACTCGAGTACAGATTATCAGATGAGATTTTGTACTATATATAGAAAGGTTCTCGTCGCTTCGTGATGTTGTTAAGGTTTCGTACGTGGATAATCAAGTTATACATCATAAGGAAAAGACATGGATAAGGTACAGTATACCAAGTGAATTGGAAAAAGGATCAGATGAATTTGAGATTGGAAATAGGGACATAGAGCAGAATATAAACGGATAATGGTATAAGTACACCCTTAAGGGGGAAGCGGGTGCGAGAAATGCAAGCGTAAGATGGAGACAATTGACACTGCAATATATTTGATATAGATGCTTGAGCTTCAGGTAAGATCCCTTGCTGAAACAAGTTAATAAGACCTGAAAGCCGGCAATAAATGGATAGAAGCCAAGATGGTATTTGAGACGGTATTGAGAATTTTTTTTTAAAGATCTTGAATAATATGACACTAGAAAGTGGATGCTTATAGAAAAAGAAAGAACGCGACAAGAGAATGGTAACGAGTAACTTAAGAAATATTGTAAAAGATAGCAATGCCACGCTGGATTAAAGGCTACGATGTTGGCAATAGAGTTGCTCGCTGATGATATTGCGATTTATAAGTAGCAAAGGAGAAGGGATAGAGAATCTCCTATAGTAGGAAGTGAGAAAGTCAAAGGGTGAGTAAAGGAAGGGAAAGGAATATGATAAGATAGGCTGCGAGCGAACTTTAGTATGGAGGGGATATGTAAAGCAGAATGAACCAGGAGAAGGAAAGATTGTGAATATACCTTATACAAATTGTACAAGAATAGTTAGGCAACCTACGAATATTTGTATGTTAAGCGTAAGACCAAGTGAGTGAGTACTTGATAAGAGGAGTAAGGACTCAATAATGACAATACAGTCATGATATTTTGGGTACATTACAGAAAAGATGTAAAGATGGTTTAAGCCAAATTATCGAGATAGAATTAGTACTGAGGGCAAACAGGACATGGCCATGGGTAAACCAAAGATCTATCCCGATACCGGTTGTAAGATAAAAGAGGAGAAGACAAGGTAAAACATAAGGATTAGTGAAGCGACGCTAAGGTATTTCTTGGGCTAATTTGAGCACCTTCGCATATTCTTGTAAAGATTGCAACATAATGGGTGACAGGAAAGTTAAGAGCAAGACCTGAGCAAAAGGGGCAACAAAAGAGTTTGAATTAAAGATAAAGAAATGACACGAGATAATGTGCCTAGAGTGTTACAAGTTGGGTTAAGGGAATTATAGAATGGTTTAAGTGAGACGATCAGAACAAGTTGGTTACTGATGACAGTGAACTTACATGTCAAATAAAAAAAAATGTGTCAGAATTATACCAGCTGATGATAGTTAAAGCACTGAGCGGCTATGTAAAGTTATTATATGAGAGAACTTCATCGCTACTTGATAACTAACTCTAAGGATAGAGATTAAGAGCTAAAAAGTGGAGTGACAGTTAAAGTCTTTTAAAGGAGTCGAGAAGTAATACATGAGGCTGAAGATTCCAGAATATGGACTTCATTACAAGCTTACCTCGCACTCCACGGAAGTATGACTCTATATGGGTTATTGTGGATGGGATGACAACATCAGCCCATTTTCTCTTAGTCAGAACCACTTATTCAGCTAAGGACTATGCAAGGTTATACATCAAGGAGATAGTGAGACTTCATGAGGTTCCCACATCTGTTATACCGGACAGAGGAGCTCCGTTTACAGCTAACTTCTGGAGATCATTCCAGAAGGGATTGGGGTCACAAGTGAATCTTAGCACAGTATTTCACCCTCAGACTGACGGACAGACCGAGCGTACTATTTAGGCGCTAGAAGACATGTTGCGAGCCTGTATTATTGATTTCAGAGATAGTTGGGGCGACCATTTGCCACTATTGCCCATTTTAGCATCCAGAGGGCACCGTGTGAAGCTTTGTATGGCAAGAAGTACAGGTCACCTATGAGTGGGTTCGATGTCGGAGAGACTAAGTTAATTGGCTCAGATTTGGTTCGGCAAACTGTTGATAAAGTGAAGCTTATTCAGGAAAGGTTATTAGCAGCCCAGAGTCGACAGAAGTCATATGCAGGTAATCGACGTCGACACTTAGAGTTTCAAATTAGTAATCGGGTGTTCTTGAACGTGTCACCCATGAAGGGTGTAACGAGATTCGGTGAGAAAGGGAAGCTTAGCCCGAGGTATATTGGGCCTTATCGGATTATTCGTAAGATAGGCAAGGTTGCCTATGATTTAGATCTACCACCTGATTTGGAAGCAGTGCATCTAATCTTTCACGTGTCGATGCTTTGTAAATGAATTGGTGACCCTTCTAGAGTATTCCCCGTGGATGATGTCCAGGTAACGGAGGAATTATCTTATGAGGAGAACCCTATAGCTATACTTGATCGTCAGGTGAGGAAGTTGCGTACTAAGGATGTGGCTTTCATTAAGGTATGGTGGCGGAATAATAATCGGGAAGAGATGACTTGGGAAGCTGAAGAGAAGATAAAGAATGAGTATCGTTACTTGTTCCCTATGCCTACAGGTAATTTAAATCCCTCATTTGATTATATTGATTGGTGGATGAGACTATATGTTCTCGCAATAAAAGAAACTTCCTCGAAACCCTTGTAAGACCTTATGAGGCTAGTTTAACATTCGAGGATGAATGTTTTAAAGGGGGAAAGGATGTTATATCCCGTATTTTTATACGACGGATTATTCGTAAGCTAATCGGCATAAGTCCAAGGACAAGATTATTATGGATATGAGACAAGGACTTTTAATCCCCGATTTTTATTAATGCACGAAGTGCTTATAAATTTTAATTGGCATGGAAATATTAATGGAGATTAGGGGTTAATTAACCATGATTGGATTATTAAGTGGGGATTAGTGATTAATTATGAATAATTAGCCTAATTAGATCACTAAGTGGGCCCCACAACACATGGACAATTATGATTGGCTCATAAATCATAGTGGGACACATGTCACATGGTTGGACACATGTCAACCATATGGACAACATATAAATATGGAAATAATGACCAAGCTATTCATTTTCATCTTCAACATTTTGTGAAGCATAGAGAGAGAGAAAGGAGCGACCATGGTCGCATCGTTCACGGCCAGCCATGGCTGTTTTAAAAAAAAAATAAAAAAAATTCTTGCTTTGATTTAATTCCAAGGTGATTTACAAGTTCAAGGAGGTGATAGCAACATTGGATATTGAATCGAGGAAGAAGAAATTGCGAAATTGGAGCAATTAAGAGTAGAAATTCCTCCGAGAAAATTGTGGTAAGATTTTCCTATTTTATGGTGTAGTTGTGTTAATAAAGTTGTAATGAAATTATAAAAATTGAATTGGACGAAATCGGAAGTAAGAAAATACATGAAATTGTTGTTATGTGAAATCGTGGGTTGAGATGGATTTGGAATTGTTATGGGCTGAGTTGTGAGAATTTTATGTGTATATCACTGTTGTTGGTATTTGTGTGACAGGAGGATAATTAGAAAGTCGGGTTAGGCGAATATATAGGGGAAATCTTGCGCCCGATTTTCGTTAAGTCCTTGAATAATGAAAAACCCTAAACGAGACATATAAGTTAAAGAATAAGTTCTATAAGCGACGGCCTACGGATTTACGAACTAGAAAATATAGTTACTAACGATAACGTTACTCTTATATTAAATAGGCTAAAAGAGCGACGAGGCGAACGGATTTACGGATAGTCACTAACAGGTATGTAAAGCCTATCCCTTCTTTCTTTTGGCATGTCCTAGATGTAAGTATGATACGATATGAGCTTCGGGGTAACTCTATTCATAAGTTCCGAGCATGTTTATGATTCTTATTCACTTCTTGATGTTAGACTTCTTAATATAGTCGAGCTACTGCCCTCGAGTTTCCATATGATTGGATAGTAAACGATGCGTAAAAGTTCCTATTCTTGAAAGACTCCACAATAACTAATGACCATAACTTTCATAAGCTGTTTCGTATTAATTTGATACATGTCTATGATCCCTGAGGCTTTATTTTGATATAGTTCATAATGATGTTCAAAGAGTACTTAATATGGCTATCATCCTGATACTCGAGCGTTGGTTAGTCTACTTATCTATTGAGTCTCAAAAGATGATTTATATGCATATGGTTATTCACTACTCTGCTCGTGCATACTGTTATTACATCTTTCACCGAGTCCCTCACTAGAGAGCCGGGTATGGTATATATGTATTATGGTGTTATGCTGTGTTATGATGTGTTATGGTGTTATGCTGTGATACGTAGTTATGCTGTGATACGGAGTTATCGTGATACGAGTTATGCGTGTGTTCGGAGTATGTTGTGTTATGGCGCCAAAGACGGGGTGGCGACCATGTTCACCGAGTCCTATAATGGGCCGGATATGATATATGATATTGACATGCATGATTTGTGTTTCAAAAGCAAGCATTTTGGTATTTTGGTTATTGTACTCATTTTCTGTACTTCTTATTTCGGTTATAATCCTGTTTACTGTATTTTATGCTTTATATACTCAGTACATATTTCGTACTGACCCCCTTTCTTCGGGGGGCTGCGTTTCATGCCCGCAGGTACAGATTCTTGCTTAGGTGATCCTCCAGCTTAGGGCTCCTACTCAGCTGTCTTGGAGTGCTCCGTTGTTCCGGAGCCTAGACTTTTGACGCAGATCTTCTGATATATGTATATGTTTATTCAGGGGTACGGCGGGGCCCTGTCCCGTCATATGTCACGGTTGATACTCTTAGAGGTCTGTAGACATATGTGTGGGTCTGTATATAGTTGCTATTTAGTTGTGTATATACGACTTATGTTTTGGGACGTTCCCATTCGTAGTGGCAGCCTTGTCGGCTTGCGTATGTATATATATAGTTGGGGCGTTCCCACATGTTATGATAGCCTTGCCGGCTTATGTACGATGTTATCTGTTGGTAGTTGTGACTCCACAGGAGACAGGTTGTCTTGATATATATATATATATATATATATATATATATATATATATATATATATCATGCTAGTTTTGAGACGATTATATGCCCTTTTATATATGAGTTCCTTATCATGCTAGTGGTGTGACCTACATTATGTAGATCATGTATGCTTGAGTGTAGAGAAATCTTTGAAGTGGTCTGATTAAAAGTTCAAAAATAAGTGGAACGAGGGGCTTTAGAGGAGGGGGGGGTGCGGTGACATTCTTCATAGCTCTCTCTTATAGTTAGCAAATGTTTCTGGTCCTTTTTAGGTTATGGAAGACCCATATTGATAATTATGAAAGAGAAGAGTTGTGATGATGACAAACTTCTTTATGTTGATTGGTTGACATGAATAATTGACAGATAAAAATGAAATGGTGATTGAAAAGGAAAATTATTCGTGAGTCGTATATGGGAACCTCATGATTCACACATTGTCTTATAATTTGAAGAATGCAATGTCAGTCTTTCATTCATAGTTTAATTAAAAGGCTCGAGTATGACGTTCTCTCTCGGTGCATGTTGGCTAGCGTGCCCCTTCCATGGGAAAGCGAGCTCGTATACTATTCCAGAAGGCTTTGATGGTGCAGGTGAAGACTAGAGGTGTAAATCAGCAGAGGAAGAAGGCTGTTAAGGAATAAGAAATAGGTAAAGGGGTGACACCTTTGAAGTTAGTAAGGATACATCGCCACATGGTCATGGGAATGCTACTCTATGGACCGAAGATGTGAGTACGGCCTAGAAGTCTAATAAATCAACAACAATTGGAGGTGGGAATGAAGCAAGGAATGTTAGTCTGTCAATGGAAGAGAGAGAAATTGCCAATGATGACCAGGGAATCCCGTCTTCAATGATTGAGGTACCAGAATTAGTAGCGACAGGAACTCCGAAATCTATTTTAACCTTGTTCTGCTTGTCTTTGTGCTTGCTGGTTCAAAAATGCAGGATTTTTATACTTCTGCATCCTGTTTCTTAATACCTAGACTTAGTTAAATCCTGTTTTTACTTATGCTGAATCTGTTTGTCTAAGTCATGATCTCCTATACCTTGTGTATTCTTTTTTTGATTGTCATGACAAATTACTTCCCATGGCCTCTCTCTTATTCTGTCTTTGGTGCACTGTGTGAACATGTTCTTCCTATTTTGACATTGCTTAGGATAGTGAAACAGTTAGGATGTTTAATTAGATCTTCCTGCATTCTGCTATGTAAACTGCTAGGGGCCTGAATTTGTGCCAAGCTTTGTGTGAATGGATTACCTGCTTCAGCATTGGTTTGACTAGTTTTGAACCTAAGATAGTCTTGGTGTGGGAAAGATGATCATTACCTACAGAATTGGGAGTAGATATTTAGGTAAGTGGTGGAGTCATAGGTTAAAAGACATATTCAAGGCTGGATAGACATAAAAGTATAGTAAGTTATTAAGAAAAGAAGAAGGTATACACATGGTATATACTTGATATACACATTATATGTGCATATCATAGGCATATTGAGTGTATATGAGTAAGCAGGCTAGTCATATATAGGGTATATACATTAAATGAGAAAAAAGGGATAGGAATCCCATTAAGCCTTAATTTTTAACTTAGCTTCATTTTGGAAGATGGATGGGCCTAGCCCAATTCCGATTCAATTAAGAGTGGATCAGATTTCATAAGTTCAAAAGTAAAAAAAAAGGGTGACTCGGGTATATTTCTTTTGTATCCAATCCTGGGTTGTCAAAGCCCAATAATCTGAAACTGTATATACAGGTGCATATGTGTTGTCCTATATGTGAGTTATATATATATATATATATATATATGTATCTATACATGTGTGTGATAAGTTCAACGAATTAATTCTAACCGGGGTTTTCTTGTTTTTCTCCCTCCTCCACTGCCTGGCCGCTTGGGCCGAGTCAAGACAACCTGTTGGGCCAAGGCCCAACAGGCAATTCTTTCAGATTAAAGAGTCCTTTTGAAGAAAGGAAGCTAATATATATACATTAAATACGCAGAAGGCCCAGCCATGGGTGAAAATGGCCAACTAGGGGCTTGGTACGCCCCTAGCCTTCCCTCTTCATTTATTATTTATCTATGCATTTTTCTCAAAGATGTGCTTGTGTTTGTAACTTTGTAAAACTCACATATATTATTGGAATTTTTATGGTTTGAACTAGTCATCTCAAGGCAACGGTGCTTATGCCGTTTGGTTGACTTTAGGTCCCCAAACGATTTTCAAAAATCGGATTTAACATAACAATTTTCTCAAAATTAAATGGATAACTAATAAAACCAATTAGGAAGGACAAAAAAAAAAAGAATTTCGAAAATCATAAACGCCGTGACATTTTTTCCAAGGAAACGGATCAGTTTTAAAGGACCAAGAAACACATTTTGTGATTGAACCTAGTTCTGGATCAAGTCTTAATTCAAATTAAATGATTTTGGGCCAAGCCCAGTATGAAAAAAATAGAGATTTCTGGCTGAGGCCCATTTGGAAGCAAATATATTTTGCACCATACTTTAACCGATTTTCAAAATAAGAAACACTTACAAATAAAATTGGGCCAAGCCCAAAACCGAAAATGCCCCTTTCAAAGAAAAGTCGTAAATTTTGGCTTTTAAGCCCGACTCCATAAATCAATTTCGTGTGTATGCTTGTATTCACAATAAACAAGAGCAAACTATTTCATAACCTAAAACATATTCAAATAAAGATTGAAATGCATTCGTAAATATAAAGGTTTTAGATAGGACGTTCTCACGTACTATACAGATTGACTCGAAGATAAGTGTTGGATTAAGCATGAATAGAAAAAGAATATATATATATATATATATACACACACACACACACACACACACACACACACACACTATATATATACACACACACACACACACACACACACACATTTTGTGTTTCTTTATGAAATATACTATCCTTATACATAAAAGGAGACTATTCGTATCCTGATATTAAAAATCAGAACCTAAATACCCCATATGTAAAGGGAATATATTCAATTCTTTTTCCTAAAATCAAATGATATGTAATAAATGATAATCTTTTATAAATACGGAACAAACACAAAAAAAATAATCAGTTCATGCAAATAATCATACACTAGAATTCGAAGGTCAACCGTATAGTACGGATCCTTACTACTAGGGTGCCTAGCACCTTCCCTAGGGGATCACGTAACCCCTAACTAGAACCTTGCATTATGAAGGTTTTTTCACTGTATTTGAATAAACCCTTCACCTTTGGTTTTTCTAATTTCCTAAAAATTGGGCGGCGACTCTTTTTCAAAACAAGTTTGAAAGAGTACCAACAAGTTCGAAGTAGCTTTTCGAGTGCTAACCCCGCCTGCGAAATGTGAACCGTAACACCTAGGAACAATTCTATATGCATATATTGTTTGTGATAAAAATGGAAGTTTCTATCTGATAATGTGTGAAGATATACTCAAAGTATACCCGGACTATACAACTTCTGTGTACTTTGGTATACAAGGGATGTATGTTCAGGTATCTAAGAGGTACATCCTTGGAAATGTGTCTTATGAATGTCCTTAAAGTCTCCTGTTGATATAATATGATAGATTAGGTCTCATTTGTGTGAAGTTTGCATGATAATCTGCCTAAGTATAAATAGAGTATACAAGGAATATACTTATATATACCTGCTGCATACACTTCTTATATGCCTTTGGGTATATGAGGACTTGTATACTTAGCGTAAATGTGTATATTATCACCCTTGAGAAACTGTTTTGCTTTAAAATTATATGTAGTTGGGCCTAGCTCCCATTGGTCTGAGTATGTTGAACCTTCTTCTTTGTATGTTGCACCTTTTATTTATCTAGGCCAATCTGTGTGATTTTAAAGTGGCCTATTAGACTCTATACTCTGTTCACATTATTTGAAATTGGGCCCGGGGCCTTCCTTTTCATTCCTTTTCCTTTTCTTGCTTGTTTTATTTGTTTGTGTGCTTGAATACTTATATAAAGTCTGTTCATATTTAGTTTAATGCATAGGACCTAGACAGATTCTAATCCCTTTCCTTTTGAGCCTATCTGATGTATACTTCGAGCCATTTGGGCCACCTCTCCGCCTCCTAAAAAGCCTGTTAGTAAGAAGCCCAACTGCGTTTCTTCATCGAGTCCGCTTATGTAAAGGAAAATGACAATAGAAGCTAATATATTGAAGGCCCAACTATGAGTGAAAATAGTAACTGGTAGGCTTAGGTAGGCCCACCAGCCTAAACTTTGTTCATTTACATTCATTTTTATATGTGTATGTATTTGTAAAAACTTGGGAAATTATTGAAACCCTGATGCATGTGTAGAACCTAGGAAATGCATAGTATATTAGGATGTCGCCTAAGTCTTTTTTCAAAAAGCTTGGTCGATACAACTTTTGCATGAAACTGAAACTTAACCTGATTTTGAGTTTTAAAACTGGTGAAATGCTATGGTTAATTAAAAGTGAGATTTTGGTTAAAGTTTGAAACTGGATCAGTAATAAAACAAGGTCAAATGACCCTTTTTTTGAAATGACTTAGTGACAATTTTGGGCCTTTCGCCCCTTTAGTCAATCGGATAATTATTTTTTGGGCCTAAAGCCCAGGTTTAAAGTTGTGAACTGTTTTAAAGGGGCTTTGAATGTATCTGAGTTATAACAAAAATGACCTGTTTCCAAACTGTATTGTGAGTTGTGACCGTAGAAATGGTAAAAAACTATGCTTTGAACCTATGCAAAAAATTGTTGAAACAAAAATCACATTCTAGACATTTACAGAGACTGCCAAAAACTAATTCTGGACTTGTAAGAAATCTAAGAAAAATTGAGACTGACTTGGGCCTAAAGCCCAGGAACTGGTGGACTGAAAACAAGAGAAATTTATTTGGGCCGAGTTTGAGGAAGATGGGCTCAGGACTAAAAATACCTTTGACATTTATGAGCTTCAATAATGAAATTGGACTTGAATAAAAATACTCTCATTTTTTCTTTTATATATAGAAAATCGGAGATATACTCCATATTTTTCTTATACTATATAAAACCCGTAGGTACTAAATTCATTTTATTAGGACTAAAATAGTAGTGACTCTACTCGGAAGAAATCCCGGGTGTGTTTTATTTCGGCAATAAAGTGAGTTGAACACTTAGGTGGATTTTTAAACCCAAAATCCCTTTTATAAGGGGACTTTTTGCCGAATTTTTTCTTGAATTTATGATATAAATGAAATGACATTTTGCTGAAACTCAAACATTTTTTAGCAAATAATTATGATAATCACACATTGAAGCTCGTAGGTCAACCGTATTCTACAGATCTTTAATACTAAGGTGTGTAAAACCTTCCCTAGGGGATCACTAGAACCCTTACCTCGAACTTTGGTACTGAAAGATTTCTCTCTTGCTTGAAAAATCTTTTACCCGGTTTTCCTAGTTTTCTTTGAAATAAATTAGGTGGTGATTCTAAAATACTAAAATCCAATTAGAGCACCAACAACCTCGTAATAGTTTTTATGCGCCGGTGTAAAAGTGAACCGTAACATATAGCAACTCCGCTGGGGAATTTCTAGGTTCTAACAATAAGGGTTTCAATATAATATGATATAATTGTGATTATTTGCTTAATTGTTTACTTTCGTGCAAAATATAAATTGTCATGCATTCATATCATAAACTCCGCCACTCCTGGTAAAAAACATGGTTTCAAAGGGGACACGCGGTATCATGGTTTAGCCTTCACTAAAAAACCCGAAACACCCTTTCTTTGAAACACGTTGAACATTAAGTTGGTGTGCGGTTACCTAACGGCCAACAACGGTTCACCTCGAGTAGTCCGCTCTGGTCGAAGGTCAATTCGAAAAATCCACTCTTGCATATGCCTAGGTTAGAGCTAAGCCAAATACAAAGATGAAGTAGAACGGGTGATTTGGATATTTTAGACATGTCCAAACTCGATAGGAAGACTACCCCGTGTAAATACAGTCTATGACTCGAAAAACACCGCATCTTATATTTTGTGCTATTTAGAAACATGTAATGTACCTGTGAATTGAACCACTGCCTATTAGGGGGGAGGGAGGAATTAACCTTAGCTTCTGTTTTGTAGATGTCGATCAACTTGAGTTTTGACATGGTTTTGACTACACCAGAGTTGCTACGTATTTGGTGGGGCCAAATGCTCCCGGATGAGAAAAAGGTATTTCATGTCATCAAGAAAATTTGACATCCATTATGACTATGACAGGCTGCAAGGAATTGATAGAAGTAATTACCAAGTTTTGGGACCGAGATAGGATTGTTTTCCGATTTGGGGATGACGTTGAGATAACACCTACCTTAGAGGAGTTCAGGGATGTGTTGACTAGTGTGGGCTCAGGATTAAAAAGAAGAAAGAAACCCGACCAAAATGTGTTAATCCTAGAAAAATCCACTTACTCGCAAATCTGCAAAATGCTTTCCTTAAGCTACGCCAATTGAGCCCATGGTCCAACCATACCCTTTAGAGAGTTATTCAAAAGGTTTGGGAGTCCAAGTGGATTTGCAGAACATCCCAGGGAGTTCAAGACTTATGCCGAATAGACAACCACTCGACCTTTAGTCTTCGCCATTTGCTTTCTGGGAACCATGATTTTTCCTAAAGATTGGCCATTAGCCATAGACACCCGAGTCATTTTAGTTGCCCATGCCATCTTCTACGGCATAACCCAACAAGAAGAAATCAAATACTTTGACATAACCCCAATTATCCTAGCTGACTTGTACCGATCCTTGAGCCTCTGCCGAAACCATTACAAATACTTCCAAGGTTATAACCTACTCCTACAATAGTGGATCCTTAAGAATATGATCAAAGTTAGGGATGAACAACACCTAAGTACGCCAACCGAAAGGGATATCCTTCTTGATTTTTGCCCGAGCTTTGGGGAACAAAACAAACAAAGTTGGACCTTCACCTTTTCTAGGTTAAAAGAAGAAAGTGTTCAATGGATGTTCCACGACTTCGCGTTCGATAAAGTTGTGGTCAAGGGTAGGAAGTGTCCATTTTTACCGCTTATGGGGATCCGAGGGATTCTTCCTTACGCGCCTGCTAGTGTCTTGAGACAATTTGGGAGGATCCAAGTCGTACCCCAGGTCGGAGGCATGGGAGACTTTATCATTGACTATGACATCAATAGACCGCTGAGGGCTCTGGATTGTATACGAGAATGGAAAGGTCGCATGATTTGGGGTCCTGATACCTTAGCTGAGGATTCATCCAGGTTGCGTGGTGGTGTATAAAGATTGGCTGAGGGCCGACTTACAAGGTACTCTTCCTCCCAGACCTATTCTCTACAGTTATGTACAAGATAAGGATTCGCAATCCGAGATTCAAGCCCGTTTAGTTCAGAGGAGAGCTGATGACAGAGATGCCAAATATTTGAAAAAGATTGAGTATGACAAAGCCATCATAGAGAGTCTGAGACATGAGTTAGAGCTTACTAGTGACTGTTTGGTTGAGCTCGATAACCAGATGAAGAAGACTTTAGATGACGTTGCTCCACTGACTTTTACACAGAAGGGGTTTCTAATTAAAGCCACTTTGACATCGGCCCATCTTTATATCCAGACTACCCTTCGAAAGGCGAAGAAGGCTAATACTGATCGGGCTTTGTCATCATCCGCCGGAGAACACTTCTGCTGATTTTTTTATGCACTGTCTTTACTTTATCCTTTTGTACCCCTTCGGGGAAGAATATTATTATCATTTTATGATTATGGGGAAATGGTTCGATTCAAATGGCACATTTATGTTTCAAACAATTAGTATACCTTGGTTTAGGAATGCGAATAGTGTACTTGTATGAACTGCCTTATGTGATTTACTTGCTTTCATATGTTCCGCTCAAATGCTTAAATTGATCCCAAAGTACCGACCTCTACCCTAAAGAAAAACAATGAAAAATAATACCCGTACTAAGTCTAGTGACCTTCTCAGAATCTGAAGATGGATGCCAAGAACGTACCAGAGCATGAGGACAAAAAGGAAAATGAGGGCTCACTCTGTCGCAAAATCCAAGATCTCGAGAGGAAGATCCGAGCAGTCAAGGCCAAAATCAGGGAGGCCGACGAGTTGATGGATTCGGCGGAAAGTCCACCCAAGAAACCAACTAAAATAGAACACCAAGGAGAAAATGTTTTGGACAAGGGAAATGGGATACTTCCCGAATATATCCTAGCAGCCGAGGAATCAGAGGAGGAAGAGGTGGAGTCTGATCCACAAGAATCCACTTGGCCATCCATAGAGGCCGATTCTGTCACGTCACCAAGCCCTAGAAGAGAGGCCGCATTTGCCGCACCTCCAAGCCTAAGAGAGGAGCCTGGGGAATGGGTAGAATTCATTCGACCAGCATAGCCTAAATGGTGGGCTATTGCGCTCAAGGCTTTAGCCTGTCCCTACCATGTCTCGCCAAGATTCGTGACAAGTGAGGAAATATTAGACAAACTCGAAAGCAAAGAGATAATCTATGTCAGTTACGAAAGGTTGCCACCCTGTGCCCCAGTTTTTGCACATAAAAGGTGTCCTTTTCACCTAAATCATACAGATCATACTGCTCACGAGTGCTTACCCTTCAGGAAAAGGATGATAGGACTGATAGATGAGAAGCGCGTCACCAAAATATGGGCCCACACTCACTTTTGCTCCACGACAATGTTTCACCAACTGAAGGGATTACGCTGAATACCCACATTTAGCGTTATGATTTCATCGTTTTCAAGGACTCTTATGCCAGTATCTTCCGTAAAATTGGTCAGTATCAGAAAAATTATCCCAATTAGGACCAGAAGGGCTCAAACCGAAGGAACTATTTGCCGAAACATGTGCCCGCATAAAAGTGAATCGTAACAATGTAAATTGAGTTAAGAAAGGCTTATGACATGGATAGTTGGGAGCTTATTGAGGAGCCCTTGAAAGGTTATGGGTTCCCAGTATCTATTACAAAGTTGATCATGGTATGTATCACTTAGACTAAGTTCTCGGTGAAAGTTAATAAGGAAGGACATGGGTATTTTTAAGGTAGAAAAGGGCTGAGACAAGGTGACCCTATGTCACCTCTTATTTTTTTGTTGGTTATGAAATACCAGTCTAGAGTTCTGAAGAAGATGGCAGAAGTACTTGATCTCAGCTTCCATCCAATGTGCAAAAATACCAAGTTGATGCAATTGGTGTTTGCTGATGACCTCATGCTGTTTTGTAAGGGTGATCTTAAGTTAGTTACAAGGTTGATAGAGACTCTCAAACAATTTAGCAAGGTGACAGGATTGGTGGTCAATATGAAAAAATCTATCCACTTTGTTGCAGGTTTAGGGGATGAACTGAAGGAACAGATGCTGTAGTTGATAGGATTCTCAATAGGTGCTTTACCTATTAGATATCTTGGCTTTCCCTTATCATAAAAGAAATGGAGTAATATTGAGTGTCATTAGTTAATTGGCAAAATAACACACAGAACCACAAGTGCCTATTCCAAGGCATTGTCATATGCTGGAGATCACAAGTGATCAATGCATTTCTATTTTCTAGTTACAACTTTTAGGGGATAGTTTTCATTTTACCCTAAAGCATTCCCAAAGAGGTTGACTGTCACGACCCAACCTGCCATGACTGGCACCCAACTAAATCCTAGTGGGCGAACCAACACACACGATCTCTATTCATTCAAGTTTGATTTTATATTAAACAAGTCAACGATTATACTCATTCACGCATCAAATAACTGAGTAAGTTATTGTTATATCCCGCATTTTGTACATTGGGATATTCCGAGTTAATGGCGGAAAGTTAAGGACAAGGTTATATTTTTTTTCGGTTTTGTTAAGAATGCATAAGTTGCATATTCGTCTTTTTATTGGTATGGAGTATTAAGGGTAAAATTGGAATAAGAAAAAATTGGGGGCTAGAAGTTGGAAAAATTATTTCATGAAATAGCCATGAATGGCCATGTGGCCGTGGGGCCCATACATGGCAAGCCAATTGTTTCATGCCATGAAGTGGTGCATGTGTACACCATGTATTTGTAGGGGGCCATGTGTTCATTTCATACTTGTGGAGCTATGTATATATGTATACATGGAGTGACTAAGCAAGACTACAAATTCATTTTTCTACAACCTTAGAAATTTCTAGAAAATTGGAGAATAAAAGAGGAGCATGACCGGCCATGTGCTCCTATATATATATATATATATATATATATATATATAGATATGTAAGTGGTGACAACATGAGACATAACTTATCATTTTAACTTTGGAAAATTCAAGAAAGGTGGAGAAAAGAGAGAAGGGAGAGTTCGGCCAAGGGCTGGCCGAACATGGTGTCTCCCAAATTTGATCAAGAAAATTATTTCCTCCTAGCCTTTCCACTAATTGGAAGGTCCTCTACAACGTGGAATAGTTGTTGGAACAAGAAAACCGTTCGTTCTTGCGAAACAAGTTCTAGCCGAGTGGAGAAGTTGATTGGAAAAGGTGAGGTTTAACTTCCTTTACATGTTTTATAGATGGTTGTGTGTGTTGTGGTATGTTGAGATGAATGAAGTTCATGAAATTATGGTGTGTTGTGTGTGGCCGTGTGTATGTGATGTTATATAGGAGTAAAGAACTACCTTACTTAGCATGTTTGGATTGTTGTGTTATGGATAGTTGTGCATGTTGTAATGTGAAGGAATGGATAAAATTCATGAAATCATGGATGTGGGGGCTTGGCCGAATAGGTGTGTGTTGTGTAGGAATGGTGAGTTAGATTTACTTGGTGTTGTAGTTGTTGTGGCTAGGGAATATGTGATGGAAATGAAGGTTTGATGACTCAAATTGAAGTTGTAATTGGTTGTGGGCTGATTTGGAACCTAAAGTGATTCTAATATAGTTTCTTGAATTTATGGAAGTAATGTTCTAAATGTGTGGATTATTGGTGTCATTGATGAATTTAGAAGAAAGAAATGTATTGTTGTTGCCCCTATGGAAGTTGGTGGTTTCGGGTTCCATGGCATATTGTTCGGAATGCTCTTAAATCTTGTTTGAATGGTTGCGGATTAGTAATTGAATATGTGAGTATTGGTATTGGCTTGATCGTATGTAGTTTATTTGAATATAAATGAAAGTTTGTCGAATTGTGTAGAAAGGAATTATTAACGTTAGAATGCGTTTTGAATCACTTATGGATGTTGTTTGTCACACCCCGACTTTAATAGGGTGTGATGGGCACCCGACCCCATGTTCGGAGCCGAGCGAACCCGCTGACTCTTATTACATATGTAAACTCGCGAATCAATTAAGAATAAGATACATGGTATACTCTCCAATTTTTTTTTCATAAGTAAAGACTATCATCATATGGGGCCCGTGACATAAAACATAATAACATATTGACTGGCGAAGCCGTCTACAAAGCTGACACTCTATACCCACGACTCTGTCTGCAAAGTCTCTAACTTCGAACAACTGCATAGCACATATAATCTGACTCGGCAGCACTCCAGATACAAATGGAGTCTACCAACTCCGCTGGAACGTCTTCTGCAATAACTCTTACTTGTCTGAGTGTACCTGCGCGGCATGAAACGCAGCGCCCACAAAAAGGGGCGTCAGTACGAGCAATGTACTGAGTATGTAAGGCATGGATGGTAACACAGAAAGAGACGTAATCATGTACAACAACAGTATGGAGATGTAGAGCATATCATGTGAGAGAGTATCCTGTACATATGAGACATATCATGTATAAGGGTAAAATTTGTGCATATGGAGCATGTCATGTGTGTAAAGTCAGAATTTGTACGTATGGAACATATCATGTAAAGTCAGAACCCAGTACATAGGGACCATATAATGTAAAGCGCGGACTGTGCATATGAGTGCCCACGGGGCGGATGCCATGCATGCTTGTCCGGTCATATGGTATCATAGCGCCGAACAAGTCGGCTCGCCCACATAGCGCCGAAATACGTCGGCTCGCCGCCCATAAATCCCGCGTCCGGCATCCGCGTCCGGATGATAAGCCACCGACCGTGTGGCAATGAAACATGTATCCCTTCCCATTCCCCACATATACATGTATCCCATCCCCCAACCCATATATGGTATGGCATGCACGAGAGCCCAAAGAAAGTCATGTATCCATCGGAGTGACGAAAGGTCGGAAACCTCCGATCGCATTATGGAGTAATCATGGCCGCTTTGTCTCACCTTGAAGGATCGATAATCATAAGGCGAGACTACCAACGGAGAATAACATTAAGAGAACGTAGAACATGTCATTTCGTATCATATCATATCATGTCATATCATCTCATATCATATCATATCATGTCATATCGTGTCATGTCATATCATATCATGTCATGTCATATCATATCGTATCATGTCATAGCATATCGTGTCATAGACATTTTCTCATATTTAGCATCATCTTTGTCATTGTAAAATCGTAGTCGTCGTTCTAGATATAGAAACTTTCAAAAAGATTGTAAAACTTGGATTTGGAGAAGAATAAATACTTTGGAAAACATTTAGGAACTTTTATGAAGAAAATCATGCCTTGGAATCGAGGGATTAGTTAAAACAACCATTATTTAGTAGTCGGAATGATGTCCAAAAGTTTCCTTTAACTGTAATACGGAAATAAGCCAAATGGAGCCATAGGAGGAAATTAGGGAATAGTGGGCCCACCTCGAGTCAAACGAGGCGGCGTACACAATTTACGTATAATACGTTTCATGGCATGACTTATGAGAGTTTTAGGGTAAACGGATCCTATTCATGCAAGTTCTAGGTGTTTAGACAATTCTTTCAACTATTCATGAGCTTTTAATTCAATTCTACTGAATGAATAGTAGTCAAATTCAAGCTCGGATTTCTAGAATTAGAGTAGTCCCCGAGGCACGTATTCAAGCCTATTACATCTAAGACATGCCAAAGAAGGAAAGTGAAACCTTACATACCTTTTTCCGCTTCTTACGCTCCTCCAAATTCAAGTTCCAATTTCGCCAAAATCTACAATTTGGTCATATTTACCAAATGTTAACTTGAGCATCTAAAAGTAAATTCTCAAAGTAACACTCGTCTACCAAAATTTCGGCAGCATTTCCCCTGTAAATGCGCCATCCCCGAGATTCTAACTCGGCCAATTTTAATCAACAACAATCCGGGAATTCAACCCGGCCAAACTATCAATAATACCAACAATTATTCAATTCTATTCAATTCAATTCACATGACTTTCAAAACGATTCAATCAACATATTAATCCATCCAACACCTTCCAACTCCAATAAAACCAATAACAATACATTTCCTTTTCTTCCAAATTCATAAGCTATATTAACAATTCCATATATTAGCAACATTATTTCCATCAACACAAGAAACTATATCAAAATCATATAAATTTTCCAAAAACAGCCCGCGACACTACAACTTCAACATGAATCATTACACATTCATTCTTTCATCATAATACTCCACAACAAACAACAACCAAAGTACTACATAGAATTAATTCATCTTTTCCACATAAATCACCCATGCCTTCGGCCAACACACACACACACAACTTTATGAATTTCATCCATTTCAACACATCACAACCACCAACAAGCTAATTAGAATTAATGCATCACCCCTAGACATACAACACACATGCACGGCCAACATCAACATTCATGGCATAACTTCAACATCCACATTTCCATGACCTTCATTCATTTCCACCTACCACAACATGCATGAATCATCTATAACATATGAGGGAAGATTGATTCTTACCTTTTCTCCTTCAAGTTCCCACTTGGCTAGAGTTATGAGATTATGCAAATGAGTGATTTTCTTGTTCCAAAATTTCTCCCATGTTGTAGAGAACCTTCCAATTACTTGAAATGCAAGAAGAAAATAATTTTTGGCGATCAATTTCCATGGCTTCCATTTTTTCCATGGTGGCCGAAACATGGCCCCTTTATTTTTCCTCCTTCTTCTTTTGTTTTCTTTCTTTCTCCAACTCTTCAATTAAAAGATGAACTCCCTCTTATATATATATATATATATATATATATATATATATATATATATATATATATAATTCTCATAGTCATGTGAGGGCACATGCCCCTCTCTCCATTTTTCTAGATTTTTCCATCTTTTGCTTGAAATTTTCTTAAAAACAAAGGATGACTTATATCTTGCATTATAAGCCTTGGTCCATGTACATGATCACATGACCATAAAAAGTGGGGCCCACATAGCACACACACACACACACACTTGGACGGCCAACTTGGCCCCTCCCTTTTTTTTTTTTTTTTTTTTTTTTTTTGAACACTTTAGCCCTCCAAGAACCTTCTTGAACACCTTTTGTAAAATTCCCGTTTTGCCCCTCGACTTTCCTCAATATTACCATTTCGCCCTTAGTCATTCTCGATATTTCCATACTAATAATATTCGTAACCAACATTCATAACCCACTTACACATTTAAAAGATAGTCACTTCCTTAACTTTTCGCGACCACCTCGAAATATCCAAATGGACGAAATACGGGCTATAACATTGTTAGTGTGATTGTTGGTATGGTTGTTGCCGATTTGGCCGAGTTGAACTCTCGGGGTTGTTGGATTTATAGGGGAGATGTTGCCCAAATTTTTGTAAATAAGTGATGACTTGGAATTGAATTCTTAAGGGTTTATGACTAATGGTTGATGCCTAATGACGTTACGTAGATCGTGAGAAGCCGAGGCTTAAGCTTGACTAGCGTAGGAAGCGAACGAGGTATGTAAAGCTCAACCTTTCTTTCTTTGGCATGTCTTAGTTAAAAGTAAGTTATGACACGAGTCTCGAGGTAACTCTATTCTTGCAATCCGAGCATGTCTATGATTCTTATTTGTTTCTTGATATTCGTATTCTTAATGTAGTCGAATTATGGTTCTTATGTTTTTGTATGACTAAGTTTCAAAGTTGCATAAAAGTTTTGTTTTCAAAAGAGTTTTGTTCTTAAATGATTCCGTAACTACGAACGACCGTAACTTTCACAGAAGGGCTCGGATTGCTTCGATATGTTCGTAGAAATTCCCAAAGTGAATAAGGTCCCTAACTTTCCGAGGCGGACTCGGATTGGCTTGACGTATGACTATGATCCCTATGGTTCTTCTATATGTTTATGATGTTTGATATGTTTCTGAGTGGCGTCTGAAAGGTATTTGATAAGATAATTGATATAACTATTGTCCCGATTTTCAAATGATGATCCATTTAGATTACTTCATTGAGTCTCTGAAAATGATTTATGTGCATATGGTTTCTCACTACTCTGCTCGTTCCAGCCTCAATATGTCTTTCACTGTATCCCGGGCCAGGGCATGTATTCGTGCAATTCCATTGCATTGTTCACCGCGTCCCTCGCTGTAGGCGGGGCACGTTATTTACCGCGTCCCTCATTAGAGGGGCCGGGGCACGTTATATGATATGATGATATGGGGGAGGTGGCCGGGATGGCATATGATGATTCCCTTTACCGCGTCCCTCACTGGGGCCGGGGCACGTTACATGTACACATATGATGATTATAATTACCGCGTCCCTCCTTAGAGGGGCGGGGCACGTTATATGTACATATGATGATTTTATGATATCGACATGCATGATTTATGTTTTAAAGGCAAGTTTTATGATTTTCTTTACTCTTTACTTCAAGATGATCCCGCTTACTATATTTCATGCTTTACATACTCGCACATACTCCGTACCGACCCCTTTCTTTCGGGCCGTGTTTCATGCGCGCGGCACACCCGGATGAAGAGCCGAAGATATTAGTAGATCTTTGTTCCGGCGGGATTGGTGAACTCCATTTTCTCCGGAGTGCTGCCGAGTCAGCGTATTGTGTTATGGTATCATGTCCCATGTTCGAGACTTTGCAGACAGTGTCATGTATGATATGTCAGTCTTGTAAGCGGCTACTATAAGCCGATTTATTGTTATTCACTATATTTACGCTTTTCTTATGATTACGCATTTTATTTGAGTTCGGGAAGATCAAAAGCATGTTTTGTAAAAGTCTTTATTATGTTTCCAGTGTACGATTTAAGGGCCCAGCTCAGCATGAGTATGGATGTCACGAGAGTCAGCGGGTTCGGGTTCGCTCGGCCCTAGGTAAGGGTCGGGTGCCCATCACACCCTATCGGATTATGGGTGTGACAAATTGGTATCAGAGCAGTTCGTCCTAGGGGTTGTCTGCAAAGTCGTGTCCAGTAGAGTCCTGTTTATGGTATGAAGCCGGCCACACTTATAAACAGGAGGCTACGGGGCATCTAGGATGGTTACTCTTCTTTCACTTCCTAGATCGTGCCATAGAGCCAAGTCATAGGAAATGAGATTCCGTATGCTAACCTTTGATTTCAGCAGGAGAAGGGCATTGACAGAAGGAAGTGATTCTCGATATTGGAAGTTACAAAGCACGCAGGTGAGCAAAGGTACGAAAAATATATGGCGAGTAAGGTATTGACGTACGATTGAAATGTAAAGTTGAGAATTAAAAGGGAAAGTAAAGAGGAAAGTGTAATAGGTGCAGTTTAAGTTGTATGTGCGAGGTAAGTTAATCGTTTTCATGCTATTGTTGATACTGGGAGCCCTGTGTGGCCGTGATATGATATGATATATACATGTGTGTGACGGCCCTGTGAGGCATTGTTGGTATTTCCTGCGTGCAGGTTTTGGGATAGTAAGGAATACAGAGGAAACTCTGCCAAAAATTTTCTGGAAATGGTGCGAGAATGAAATATAAGTTTGGAATATGTTTTAAAAAGGGCGTATCAATGGTAACAATGGGGATATGGTAATAAGGAATTTGGAACGGACTAGTGATACTAAGAGATGATTTAGAAAGGGGCTGGTAGGTTTGGATAGAGTGATATATTAAGGCACCGACTGAGTCGATAAGTAGGAGAAAAATATGATGGGATTATAGTTAAAGGAAGTGATGATACGGTTAAGACAAGAGTAAGAAGGAAAAAGAGTGGTGACGGATAGGAATGTATGAATAAAACAGCGGGGGAAAAACGTTGTGAGGACGTTTTGGAATATGTTAAGACCCCAATTTACCCCAGATTAGGTGACGAAGGTCATGCGGTGAGGTGGACGCAATCATACGGGCGTTAAAGCGTCCTATTTCATCGAAGTTTCATAGTTAAGCGTGCTGGAGTGAGAGAAATTTTAGGATGGGTGACCCCCTGGGAAGTTTTCTGAAAAGTCTTACAAACTCAGACGTAAGAGGCAAATGAGAAGTTAGATTAATCTAAGGAAAATTAAAGTACGGGTGAGCGAGGAAACCTTAAGAGATCGCGTAGGACGGGGCGGATCAGTTCGGTGAAAAGAGGGAGTTAACGGAAAGAAGGAATAAGGAGAAAGCGAAACAACAGCGTAGTGATAGGTTATAACGGGTATGACGGAGGACACGAGCGCCATAAGTGACGAGACTGTGAAAGGTCAATTATAGGAAGATGAGAAACAAGGTAGAATGAGTGTTAGGAGATGACTGGTATGATACAGATAGACGTGGGTGAACAGAATATGTTTGAAAATGAGAGAGGGATTATGTGGGAGTAGTGTGTTCTGAATGACACAGAGATAGCATAAGATTCCTCGTGCACATAATAAGAGATAGGCACAAATGGGAGAAATGACGAGGGGATACTAAAGGAAGCACCCGAGATAGGTTGGGGTAAAAACAATATTCCAGGAGAACTTTGGATACTTATCGTCGGAATAAAAGTGCTGTCTAATTGAGATTTGGAAATAAGGCCATGGGCCAAAGCATAAGCGAATGATGGTATAAGTACACCCCTAAAGGGGGGAAACGGGGGAGAGAAACGCAAGGGTGAGATAGAGACAATTGATACGGTAATATGTTTGATACGGAAGCTTAAGCTACAAATGAGACCCCCCCCCCCTTATTTAAATAAGTTAGTGAGATCGGGAAACCAGTAATAAATGGATAAAGGTCAGGATGGTAATTGAGGCGGTGTGAGAAGTTTTGCAGAAACCTCGAATGACAGGACGCTAGAAAATGGACGCGTAGGAGGGTGTGACAAGAGTATGGTATTGAATGACTTCAGAGATAGTATGAAGGATAGCAACGCAATACTAGATTGTAGGATCAGAAGTGGCTATAGAGTCGTTCGCAAATCTTTGTCGCAACTTGTAAGTAGTAAAGGAGAGGGAATAGAAAACCCTTAAGGTAGGAAGTGAGGGAGTCAAGAGCGATTAAAGGAAAGGGAAGAAATAGGACAAAATAGGACGAGCGGGTTTTGGTAGGAACAAGATATGCAGAGCAGGACGAGCCAGAGGACGAAAGGACCGTGTCTAAGATTGAACGTATTTTATACCAGTGCACAAGGATAGTGATGCCATCTGTAAGTATTGGTATGCTAAGGATAAGGCTAGCTAAGGATAAGGCTAAGTAAGTAATTAGTAAGAAGAGTAAAGGCTTAGCAAGGACAATGCAGCTGTGGTATTTCGGGTACATTAAAGAAGAATGTAACAATAAGTTTAAGCCAATTACTAAAGTAGAATTAGCGCTAAGAACGGACGAGGCATGACTATGGTTGAACTAAGGATCTGTTTCGATACCGGAGGCCAGACGAGAGAAGAGAAGACAAGGTAGAACATAAGGATTAGTAAAGCGACGGCCGAGGTATTTCTTGGGCTAATCCGAATGCCTTCGCGTATTCTTGCAGAGATTGCAACATAATATGTGACAGGAGAGTAAAGAGCGAGAAAGATCTTCGAGCTAAAGGTACAAAAAGGGTGTCAGCAAAGATAATGAACCCGAGAAGACACTTGGAAGGACAGTGACAGTTGAAGTAAAAAGGAACAGCGAGGAGTAGTTGGAAAAAAATTTTGAAGGGAAGAGAGAACGCTGCTCTCATGAATGAAAATAAAAGAGGCCACCGGATATTAGAAGAAGGGCCATGGACCACTAAGCAATCTAAACATGAGAACACATGCTATGGAATCACATGAAGCATCAACGTGAAGCTATACCCAACTACAATGATAAAAAGTCTGCATCGGGAAGCTAACAAGGAATAGGGACTGACGTGAGGATAGCCAAGACTACAATAATGGAGACGACTTGAGAAGGCAAGAGAAAATGAAGAAGGAATATAATTGATAGATGAGATTGCATGCCGTGGTAATAAAGGAAACCCCCGCCAAGATCCTTAGAAGACCTTACGAGACGTTTGAACATTCGAGGACGAATGTTCTAAAGGGGGGAAGGATGTTATATCCCGCATTTTGTACATTGGGATATTCCGAGTTAATGGCGGAAAGTTAAGGACAAGGTTATATTTTTTTTCGGTTTTGTTAAGAATGCATAAGTTGCATATTCGTCTTTTTATTGGTATGGAGTATTAACGGTAAAATTGGAATAAGGAAAAATTGAGGGCTAGAAGTTGGAAAAATTATTTCATGCAATAGCCATGAATGGCCATGTGGCCGTGGGGCCCATACATGGCAAGCCAATTGTTTCATGCCATGAAGTGGTGCATGTGTACACCATGTATTTGTAGGGGGCCATGTGTTCATTTCATACTTGTGGAGCTATGTATATATGTATACATGGAGTGACTAAGCCAGACTACAAATTCATTTTTCTACAACCTTAGAAATTTCTAGAGAATTGGAGAATAAAAGAGGAGCATGACCGGCCATGTGCTCCTATATATATATATATATATGTAAGTGGTGACAACATGAGACATAACTCATCATTTTAACTTTGGAAAATTCAAGAAAGGTGGAGAAAAGAGAGAAGGGAGAGTTCGGCCGCGGCTGGCCGAACCTGGTGTCTCCCAAATTTGATCAAGAAAATTATTTCCTCCTAGCCTTTCCACTAATTGGAAGGTCCTCTACAACGTGGAATAGTTGTTGGAACAAGAAAACCGTTCGTTCTTGCGAAACAAGTTCTGGCAAGTAGTGGAGAAGTTGATTGGAAAAGGTGAGGTTTTTCCTTTACATGTTTTATAGATGGTTGTGTGTGTGTTGTGGTATGTTGAGATGAATGAAGTTCATGAAATTATGGTGTGTTGTGTGTGGCCGTGTGTATGTGATGTTATATAGGAGTAAAGAACTACCTTACTTAGCATGTTTGGATTGTTGTGTTATGGATAGTTGCGCATGTTGTAATGTGAAGGAATGGATAAAATTCATGAAATCATGGATGTGGGGGCTTGGCCGAATAGGTGTGTGTTGTGTAGGAATAGTGAGTTAGATTTACTTGGTGTTGTAGTTGTTGTGGTTAGGGAATATGTGATGAAAATGAAGGTTTGATGACTCAAATTGAAGTTGTAATTGGTTGTGGGCTGATTTGGAACCTAAAGTGATTCTAATATAGTTTCTTGAATTTATGGAAGTAATGTTGTAAATGTGTGGATTATTGGTGTCATTGATGAATTTAGAAGAAAGAAATGTATTGTTGTTGCCCCTATGGAAGTTGGTGGTTTCGGGTTCCATGGCATATTGTTGAGGAACTCTTAAATCTTGTTTGAATGGTTGCGGATTAGTAATTGAATATGTGAGTATTGGTATTGGCTTGATCGTATGTAGTTTATTTGAATATAAATGGAAGGTTGTCGAATTGTGTAGAAAGGAATTATTAACGTTAGAATGCATTTTGAATCACTTATGGATGTTGTTAGTGTGATTGTTGGTATGGTTGTTGCCGATTTGGCCGAGTTGAATTCTCGGGGGTTGTTGGATTTATAGGGGAGATCTTTGCCCAAATTTCTACGTAAATAAGTGATGACTTGGAATTGAATTCTTAAGGGTTTATGACTAATGGTTGATGCCTAATGACGTTATGTAGATCGTGAGAAGCGAGGCTTAAGCTTGACTAGTGTAGGAAGCGAACGAGGTATGTAAAGCTCACCTTTCTTTCTTTGGCATGTCTTAGTTAAAAGTAAGTTATGACACGAGTCTCGAGGTAACTCTATTCTTGCAATCCGAGCATGTCTATGATTCTTATTTGTTTTTTGATATTCGTATTCTTAATGTAGTCGAATCATGGTTCTTATGTGTTTGTATGACTAAGTTTCAAAGTTGCATAAAAGTTTTGTTTTCAAAAGAGTTTTGTTCTTAAATGATTCGTAACTACGAACGACCGTAACTTTCACGGAAAGGGCTCGGATTGCTTCGATATGTTCGTAGAAAGTCCCAGAAGTGAATAAGGTCCGTAACTTTCCGGGCGGACTCGGATTGGCTTGACGTATGACTATGATCCCTATGGTTCTTCTATATGTTTATGATGTTTGATATGTTTCTGAGTGGCGTCTGAAAGGTATTTGATAAGATAATTGATATAACTATTGTCCCTGTCACACCCTAATCTTGATCGGGGTGTGATGGACACCCGACCCCGTAACCGGAGCCGAGCGAACCCGCGGACTCTTACTACGTACTGAATTTTTTTTTGAACCTTTAAAGCAAACATACTTAATAAGATTACTTATACATAATAAGACTCTTTCGTTGCTTTTAAATCAATTAAACATGTAGCTGTACAAAACTCATATCATAATACATCGACTCCGAAACTCACGACTATGTGCATAAAGTCTCTAACCGAATGAAACATCGTGGCATAGTATGCTGACTAGGCGACACTCGGAACAAAGGGAGTTTGCCAACTTCGCGGGAACATCTTCCATCCGTACGGGTGTACACACGCGGCATGGAACGCGCCCCCGAAAAAGAAGGGTCGACGAGCATTGTGCGAGTATGTAAGGCATGAACGGTAACATAATAAGAGATGTAGGACATGTCACGTGAAAGAGAGTATCCGGTACATATGAGACATATCATGTGTGTAAACATGGTGTATGTATAAAGCATATCGTGTGTTGTAACTGTGTAAGTATGAGTGCCTCGGCGGAATCATGCATGCTTAATGCGCGGAACGTGCGGCCCGATCCGTATACTATCTTTGCGGAACGTGCAGCCCGATCCATATACATTGCTGCGGAACGTGCAGCCCGATCCATTTGTATATACATGCACGTATTCTTTCTTTGAAAATATCACATTTTCATATATAAAGAAAATAGAACATACCATATTGCCGAGGGGCGTCGCTCGATCCATTTAACCACTTATCCCGCGTCCGGGCATCCCGCGTCCGGGACGATATCGTACCATTCTCCAACTAATCAGGTGGCTGTGCGCCTATAGCGCTTGCCCTTTTTCCCATCTTCCCCATATACATATACATATACGTATACTTATACATATATCATTTCATAGCATGCAGGAGAGCCCAAAGAAAAGCTATAACCCTATCGGAGTGACGTAAGGTCGGTAACCTCCGATTATACTATGGAATAACAACGGGCGCTTTATCTCACCTTGAAAGGACTAATAATAAGGCGAGACCATCAATGAAGGATAACATTTCTGGAAATCATAAAACAGGATCATAACATAGCATTTCATATACTTTGGAGCCTTTAAAATAGTCATTATTGAAAAATAGCTTAACATTTTCATATCGTCGTATCCATGGTGAGAACATATCCTTGAACTATTCATCATAGACGTCTTCTTATATCTGGCATCATCCTTGTCGTCATAAAATCATAGTCGTCGTTTTAGTCATGAGAACTATCAAAACGTAAAACTTAGGTTTTGGAGAGAATGAATATTTTTGAAAACATTTATAAACCTTTAAGAAATGTGTTTTGAAATCATAAATTCTAACTTTGAAAATAAGGTCGTTATGGGAGCATTTATAATATTTCATCATGTGATTCATGCCGTAGAAAGAAAAGGGCTTAGCCTTAACATACGCGCCGCGCCTTAGTAGCTATGCTTGTTCGTTCAAACTTGTTGCCGTTAGCTCTACCTTCAAGACGATCAACGCAATTGTTAAATTCATTATCATATGCACTTCTTTAACCACTTCAAATACATTTACTTATAATGTAAAATTTCGGCAAAGCATCTCCAATAAATACGCCGTCCCGAGAATATGGCTCGGCCCAATCTTTAATCAATAACAATCCGGAATCCAACCCGGCCAACAATATCATCTATACCAACAATTTTTCTAACAACACCTCAATATTTAATTCAATTCATTTCAATTCAATTTAATTCAATTCAATGCACATAATATTCCAACAACTCAAACTTTACCCGAAACCTTCAAATTCAACACCAACCATACATTTCATTGTCACTCATATGCATTAGCTTCAACAACAACCTTTATTCTACATAACATAATCCATAACGACAACAACTAAAATGTCAAATAACATCAATTTACCATAGTTTACCAAATCATCTACTATTTGATTACAACAACTTCTTACATATTTTCATGCATTTTCATCCACCTCTATACATTCCAATGACAATACAAGACTAGGTAAAATTCGTCCATTTCATTCCACAACACATGCACGACCAACTTATGTAGCACAACACAAGACTATAACTACCATTCACAACACAACAATCAAATTACTAAATAATATTAATTCCTCACTTCAACACACACACTATATTGACCACCCTACTACCTCCATATTTTCCATAAATTTCCATTCATTCCTTTTTCTTTACATTACAACAACAACCAAAACACTAAATAAAATCATTGAATCATTGTTCCATTAACCATGCATGCATATGGCCACAATGCCATCTCACGGCCACACAACCACCAACATCACCATTCCATACTTTTCATTCATTTCCATCATAAAATACATGACAACAACAATTGAAATACTACATAAAAATTGATTCATCATTCACACACATAACACACCCAACTCACGGCTAATGCCATACATGCTGCAACGGCCACTTTCAACGTCATTGCTTTCATGTTTTTCATCCACTCCTCCATACCACAACATGTACCAAACATCCATTTCACATAAAAGAAGAGTAGTTCTTACCTTTTACCTTCAACTTCCCTCTTGGCTAGGGTCATGAATTGCAAACGAGGGATGTTCTTGTTCCAACACCCCTTCCATGTTATAGAGACCTTCTAATTACTTGGAATGCTAGGAAAAAATAGTTTTTGGTGATCCATTTCCATGGCCCTCAATTCAGCCATGGGGGCCGAAACACCCCTTTACTCTTTTTTTTTTTTTTTTTTTTTTGTCTTCCTTTCTCTCTTTCTCTCAACTTAATTCATGAATTAATTCCCCCTCTCTCATGCTTATATACTTAGCCTCCTCTAATAACAAAAGAACACATGTCTTGTTCTTGAAATTTCTCCCCACACAAAGATGACTTGTTGTATCATCTCTTATTATTATTATTATTCCATTTCTAGAGTTTTCTCTTCTTTTTCTTGAAATTTCCTCAAATAGTCAAAGATGACCAATTTTTCTTATAATAACCAAATGTGGCCACTTGTCTGAACATTGTATACACTGGTCCACATCCACATTAAATAAAAATGTGGATATATACCTATGTGTCATACGGCCAAAATGGCCCCTTTCTTGAATTTTTCTTGAACTTTGTGAAGTTCCAATTTTATCCCTGGCCTTCCGTATTATTTCCACGACGCATTTGCGAATTTATCTTTTTGCCCTTAGCCTCACTCCATATTTCCATACTACCAATGTCCATAAATATCATTCATAACCTACTCATGCATTAAAATAACTTTAGAACATAGCCTTGTCCTTAACTTCTCACCATTATCTCACAACGTCCGAACGTACGAAATACGGGCTATAACAGTCCCGATTTTCAAATGACGATCCATTTAGATTACTTCATTGAGTCTCTGAAAATGATTTATGTGCATATGGTTTCTCACTACTCTGCTCATGCCAGCCTCAATATGTCTTTCCAATCGCGTCCGGGCCAGGGCATGTATTCGTGCAATTCCACGCATTTGTTCACCGCGTCCCTCACTGTATACGGGCACGCATTTTACCGCGTCCCTCATTAGAGGGCCGGGGCACGTTATATGATATGATGATATGGGGGAGGTGGCCAGGATGGCATATGATGATTCCCTTTACCGCGTCCCTCACTAGAGGGCCGGGGCACGTTACATGTACATGCATATGATGATTTTAATTACCGCGTCCCTCGCTTATGTGGGCCGGGGCACGTTATATGTACATATGATGATTTTATGATATCGACATGCATGATTTATGTTTTAAAGGCAAGTTTTATGATTTTCTTTACTCTTTACTTCGCATGATCCCGCTTACTATATTTCATGCTTTACATACTCGGTACATACTCCGACCGACCCCCTTTCTTCGGGGTGCGTTTCATGCCGCGCAGCACACCCCGGATGAGCCGAAGATATTAGTAGATGATGTTCCAGCGGGATTGGCGAACCCATTTTCTCAGTCGCCGAGTCAGCGTATTTTGTTATGGTATCATGTCCCATGTTAGAGACTGCGTACAATGTCATGTATGATATGCCGTGTTCTTGTAAGCGGCTTTATAAGCCGATGTATTGTTATGCATTATATTTACGCTTTTCTTATGATTCTGATTTTATTTGAGTTCGTGAAGATCAAAAGCATGTTTTGTAAAAGTCTTTATTATGTTTCCGTTGTACGATTTAAGGACCCACCACGAGTATGGATGTCACGAGAGCTCGGCCGGTTCGCTCGACGGCCCAGGTAGCGGTCGGGTGCCCATCACACCCTATCGGATTAAGGGTGTGACAGTTATGCCATAAAATACTAAAACAAGTGCGGAAGTCTAACTATTACAAATTCCCCAAAATCCGAAAGTCATCGTACAGGACTCTAAGCCAAAAACACGTCTAAGAAATTGAAATCCGTCTAATAAATAACCATAATGTCCAGAATAAGAAAAGACATCATAAGTAGAAGATCTTCGGGGCACAGCAATGGGAAGGAGCTCACTCAAATACATCGGCAAATAATTATCCTCCCACGTCTAGAATAGCGAGGACGAGTAGCGGTCTCTATATCAAAATCCGCACCAAAGAACGCAACTAAAGTAGTATCAAGACAAACACTATATACCGGTAAGCATCATAAAGCCGACTAAGATTAGTATCGTATATCATATGAAATCACTAAAATAAACAAGCCAGTCAATCATACACGAATATCAATACATCACAACGAGTCAGCCACAGACAAACATAACAGATCATCGAATTTCCAAGAATCACAAATACGTTAACTACAACAGAGATAAAAGTACACTATACCCCCACTCACTGTACACACATGCTATCTCATGTCATAGCTCAGTAGTCATGACCTGCAAGGGACCTATGGTGTCCATGTACCACTCGTTCCGGAACACTCCTCGGATCCGAGCACAACCTCCGCTCCGAAACGAACCTCGGACGTGGGATAAAACAATAAACCTCTCATTTTCGGAACTATCCTCGGACCACGAGCCCATAATCTAGGCCACATATGTGCCTTGTCATACCTTCTCAATAATCATATTCACCTCATCTTTTCATGTCACGACACCCTCGAGAAGACTATATTAACTTCTCATCAAAATACAACCACTGCAGATTGAATCACACAGGAATAATGGCATGAAGCCTACACGACATTCAATCACAGCACATAAGAGCTCAACTATACAATATCATATAATGAACACTAGACATGCTTTCTCCTAATGAAATCACAAACATACATTCAACTAACCAAAGTCTAACTCAAGTAAACCGTAACCTACCTCAAAGTAGAGCTGGAAAAATGCAAGTCACTTTGCTACAACCTTTCCTTTCCTCAAAGCCTCAGAACGCTCAAAGTCTAGAAATAGAAGGCTCAATGAGTCATAATACCTTTATACAAGTTCCAACGCAATAATACCTTTCCCTTACCCCATTCCAAGGGGTGGATGATTTTCTAGGTGATAAACAACTTATTTAGACCCTTAGTAATCATTACTCATCACTTTATAACAACATTCTATTAATATTCCCATTACAAGCAGTTTTCCATGGCAAGAACCCTAGGTCTCCAATCACTTATTTATGTCTCTAAATGTTCAATTTATGACAAAAAGCAACTAACCAATGCATTTAGATGATAAATAAGCGATAATAACTATAACCCATCAAGTTTAGAAGGTTCATTAATATTCTAGGGTTTCTAATTCAATTTCACCATTAAAAACCCATGGGGATGATTACAATAATGAAGGGGAAAGGAATGATAGAATGAAAGCAATGGAACTTACCTCACAAGATTGTCTTGCCTTAGCTTGAAAATTCTCTCTAAGTGTTTGTTGGGAAGTGTGTTGGGGTGTTATGAATGAGAAAATAAAACTAAGGCATTTAAAACTCGGTGCCATCGCCTCGTCGATCGCTGCGGCGGTCGCCCTACCTTACGCAGCGGGTCCCGCTATAGCGGTCCCCAACTTTCCCGCCTGACCGCTATGGCGGTCGGTTCACCGCTATAGTGGTACCGCCATAGCGGTCCACCTTCCGCCACAGCGGCCACCAAAGAAATGGTTGGCCGCTTGCAGCGGTCGAGGCACCGCTATAGCGGTACCGCCGCAGCGGTAATCCCACCGCTGCAGCGGTCCAATTTGGGCAGTGAGGTCGGTTTCTGTCCAGTTTTTCCCCCTATCACCCCACATTTCATCTAAGGCCTCAAAACACAAAACACAACATGCACACATACAAAAAGACGCCCTACGAATCCACCCGCGGCCTCAAAATTCCCAATGGAGTCCTAAACTCCCATAACGACCGAAGAATTAGATTACATTGACAAAGCGGTGGGACTATTGAAGCGGCGAGGATAAAAGGAAAGTTGCTTTAGTATCATGGGACAGTCTTTGTGTTCCAAAGAAAAATGGAGGACTCAATGTTAAAAGTTGCAAACTGTGGAACATTGCTTTTGTAGGAAAGCTGCTCTGGCAATTAGCTTGCAAAGAGAACACTTTATGGATCAAATGAGTGCATGGTCTTTATATGAAGAATGATAATGACATTTGGTCCCATATACCTACTATAAATAGTTGTTGGTACTAGATGAAATTAAACTCAATTAAAAGGTGCATGATGAATTGGTACAAAAATGGTTCATATTTTTTAACTGATAGTGGTGTGTATTCAGTAAGCAGGAGCTATTTCATCCTGCTGGAAAGACTGCAGAAAATGATGGAACCTGATTTGGTTTGGAACTCAATAATGCTACCTAGGCACAGATTCATTATCTGGGTGGCACATCGAGAAAGGTTGTTCAATGTTGACTAAGGAGAGAATGCACCGACTACATATACCAGCTGATGAAAGGGAATGCTGTTTATGTGATGATAATAAGAAGGAATCCCAATTATATCTTTTCCATGAATGCAGATGGGCAATAAGAGTGAGGGAAGAACTAAAAAGATGGTCAGGCATTGGTGTTCAAAGGAAGAAGGTGCTACGCTGTTTGACGTGGATAAAAGGCAGACACTGGAAGCAATTCAAGAAGGAACAGGCAACAAGAATTTTGGGAGCAAGAATCTACCATACATGTCAAGCAAGAAACTGGAAACAGTTCAAAGGGATTACTGTAAATACTGAAGTAGCAGTGACACATATTAAAAAAGGAGATTATAGGCAGGTTAGAACTCGTTAAAGAATCTAGGAAATGTAGGAGTTTGATACAAAAGCTTGGAAACTAGTTGCTTGTTCTGTTTTCTGAGGCTTTGGAGAGATTAACATCCTTCCTGGAAGGTGGTTAAGATCTTTAGAGTGTTATTTACATATAAATATTATTTTTTCTGTGGTAACCATTCACGGCTTAACCAAAAAAACTCGAGTAGTTGTGTAATGGAGACTTTTTATTCAAAAATAGTTAATAAAACATGCACCAGAAAACATCTATTATAATTCTCGCCTACTATAAATTATTAATTCAATTAAAAGAAATCTCTTTTCATGACTAAAATTTTCCTGATGGGCGGGCCAGAGATGATTTATTGTATATTAATTTTGGTGCAATTTTTTATTTTGCAAATGTAGCAATGATTTTTTTATTAAAACGTTACATCCCACATTATGTTGTAGTAAAAGACCTGTGGAGTCCAGAACGGCTCAAACTAAGGCGAGTGAAGCAATGGCTTTAGACCCATTTTAAATTATTTTATGAATTATTACTTTTAAAAATGAGTATCTTAAAGTAAAAAAGTACCATTTTTAATTGATTTGTTATTGGTGATGACCGTGTATGAGAATATGTATTTATTCAATCGGAATTGACAATTGCAAAGCGGACATATGAGAATTTATTTGGATTTCTATTTGGTGAAACAAATTTGAAATTATAAGATGATGAGAATCTCAAAAAAAAAAAAAAAAAAAAAAAAAAAAAAAAAAAATCCATAACCTCAAATTTTAAAACATAGTAGTAATTCCTTTGATATTGATGGTATAAACTTACTTTCCAGATAAAAAGTGTTAAGGAAAATATTGCAATTAGAAGACAATACTTTAATCGATATGCTCAATCAGATAAAATTACTGTATTGTTAATGTCTATATTGCTTTAGAAAATGTTAACAGTTTTTGTAGCATTTGCATATGCGGAAAGAGGTATGCCAAAATTAAAATTGATAATATCTCACCTAGGATCAACAATCACATAGATTATCTATATTATCAATTGAAAAAGAATTATTAAAGAAATTGATGCTAAAAAATTATTTAAAAATTCGTCTTACAAAGTTAGGAAAATAAACTTCAAAAATAAATATATACAAATGTTTTTTAAGAGAAAAAAAGCAGGCTTCAAAGTCAGATTTGGTTTTACGCCACCAATTGTGTTTAGCCGCTCCCGGTGGAGTCTTGTAATGTCCCTTATGTAATGTTGAAGATGAATGTATCTCACATGTGCTCTTCTGCTGGTATTTGGGGCAAGATTGTCACGACCCAAATCTGACACTGAGGCCGTAACAGGGCACCTGACGAGCTTCTACCCATAAGCCGAACCCTCTAAGCTAATCATGCGAAAATTAACGAATAAAATGAATAATACTACATGTCTCATAATATAAAGAAAAGTGCGGAAGCGAACTACAAATACTGAGTCTGCCCATAAATCCCATAAAATGTCTAAGTCATGGAACTACTAGTCTGAACAGAAAAGAAAGACATAGCTCGGAATAGTACTAAGTCAACTAAAGAAGAGAGGCCGCCATGATCTAATGGTGGCTCACCTTGACTGAATTGGACTTAAGAAAGTTGGAATGATCAAGAACCGGCTACCTGGTCGCCGTTAACCACACCTGCACACATACAAACATCAACAAGTGTGAGTCTAAAAGACCTAGCAAGATCATCGACACTCTCAGCTTACCCTTGGGGAAAGTCTTTGAATCCCTGATAATGCATAAAGCACTTAAATAGTACAAGTATATTAAATACATGCAAACACTGAAGCTGAAATTGGAATCATGAAGCATAAACAAGCAAGACATGAAATACACTGAATCTGAATCTATGCTCACGGGACACGGTACGTATTTGTCCGCATCTTACCACGTCTTCCGGAGTGGGCATTATTTACTCACATCTTACCCGGATCACTTATAATTCTGGCATCTACCTCCGACCGAACCCAATAGGGCCTGTCGAAGTATACCCCTCTGAAGATATGATAAAGTGGAACAAACATCCAATCAATACCAATTCAAAACTCTACATATCTAGCAATTATCTATTTAATTACGCTAAAGGACTCATACGGTCATTACTTTAGACACTTGAAAATAATCCAATTTAGACCATGCTTGCCCACTCACACGAACTAAATGGTTTTAAATGCATACATACAACGCAAACCATATGCTTTTTATGAAAAGTAAGTAAGCTAAGATTTTAAGTCTCACTTGCCTTATAATCGAAACGCAAACCTCTCTTGAAATACCAAAATCTCTTCAAATGATCTCCAATAGCCTCAATCTATTCAATACCATAAATAACGGGTCCAAATTAGTCTAGTGAAACTAATTCTATAATTTTAGGTTTAGAACTAAATCTCAACATTTTATACCTTGATTCCCTGATTTTTTTAAAAAGTGGAAATTGAATATCAATTCTCTTAGTAAACAGTTATACAAATATGTTATAGTCCCAAATAATAATCATAGTGTGTAACTAAAGAAATGAAAGATACTAAAACAAAAGAAAAGAAAAAATGAAAACGATACAGTGACGGGGGTTGAAACAATTTGAGAAGTTGCTGTAGAGTAATTTCACACCTTGAGTACCTATTTTGTCTTATATCCAATCCTACCACTACAACTAGTCATCTTTGCTATGATCATTGCTCTCCCTAGTCATTAGGTGATCATTAGACCTTCTCTTCATTCTTTTGTTGCAATCACCAATATAATTATACATATCTCTATAAGACTACAATACCAATCTAGCTTTCATACTAAAAGTAGTAATAAACGTACCTGAATATTTGTATTTAAACCAAGAGAATCTTCACTGCAATGGTTCTTAAGAGCAACAACGAGAACTGCCCTGTGCCGTTCTCTTTTCTGTTTTTTTTTTCCCTTTATTTTTAAGGCTAAAAATAGAAGAATGGTCTTTCTGTGTCTTCACATTAACCTAAAGACGTGATCAGTAGTTAAGTAGTGGGCCTGACCCACTAATATACTCTTAACTAATTCACCATCTCATATATTATATCATATAAATAATATTTTCAAAATATACACTCATGTTATATGGATATAATTAGTACTCGCCACGATATGAAACTCGGTAAAACTAGTAAGCTATAATTAAGTAACTCTAAAATTCACTTGGATATACTGGGTTGTTACATTCTCCCCCTCTTAAAATAACGTTCGTCCTCAAACATAAGAAAAGCTCTACGCACGGTCAAAGAGGGACGCATTGACAAACCTTAATCATCTTAACAAGTCTCTTAGGCCTACCGAAATTTTGACGGAGCTTCCCCTATAATTACGACTAATGCCATTTATATACCTGTCTCAAAACTGCTAACAACAACACCCAACAATCATAATTTATAAACCAACATATAGTAGGGAGTTTCGGGCGACTCCATACCATCAATCACATGCAAAATGGGGTACCAGGTGGCCCATACCATTTACAAAATAAAGACTATAAATACCAATGTAAATCGAACAAGTCAACATACAAATATGAATATGTAAATTCATGATCTATTAGTTCAAAATTCTTGGGAGAACGCACTGAGAGTATACCTGAAACAATGTACATATGCATTGAAACTTCTTTGGGTCATAATATGATCTGTTAAAGGACCCAAGATTCAATAAAGTGTTTGATATTCTTAATAGAATGTCTTGTGAATATTTCCATGCTTCAATGGTAAAGTTCATGCTCTAGTACTGGGAATTTGGTTGGTCTCACATATGTGTCACCTCTTTGTTCATCTTAGTGATATGGCCTTTGATTTTTGATTTTTGATTTTTGATTTTTTTTTTTTTTTTGCCTCAAAGTCTGTCAATGACTTATAAAATGTGTCTATTAGTATTCTACCTACAATTCTTGCAGATATAGTCCATTGAAACCCCTTTCTAACTAATCTCTGTTACAACTTACTCTGCCTTCAACAAACTGAACATAAACATAATTGCTTTTACCTCTGTCGTCTTCGCTTATCTAAATAGGCCATACTTTCATCAATGTCTCATCCATTTTCAAACACTTTTTTGAGAGTTTAAACCCTCATGATCCTCCTTGCCTTTGGATTTCTTTGGTTTAATTGTAAACCTTAAGAAAATTGTGGATATATGTTCAGAATGTCCTGCTGTCACGACTCAACCGGAGGGCCATGACGGGTATCCGGAGTTATCCTATCGAGCACCTCTTAACATGCTTCTCATAGTCATATCTAGATGGACCACGAAAGATAACTCATGAATGTCATAAGTTGTAAGGGCATGAGTCCAAGAGTTAAATGCACATCTATATGATCATCATCATCTATGCCCATAGGCGCTATTACGGTTCGCATTTTTGCGGGCGGGGTTAGCGCTCGGAAAAGCTACTTCGAACTCGTTGGTGCTCTTTCGGACTTTGTTTTAAAAGAGTCGCCACCTAATTTTTAGGAAATTAGGAAACCCAGTTTTGAAGGGTTTATTCATACGCCGTGAAAAATACTTCTTAATCCAAAGTTATAAGTAAGGATTCTGGTGATACCCTAGGAAAGGTGTTAGGCACCTTAGTATTATGAATCCATACTAAACGGTTGACCTTTGAGTTCCAATGTGTGAGTATTTGCATGAACTGTTTATTTAATGTTTATTTCCCGCAAAAGATTTGTCATGTTGCATATTTTTTTAAAAGAGTTGAATATATTCCCTTGATATGTAGGGTATTTAGGTTCGGATTTATGATATCCGGGTATAATTAGTTCCTTTTATATATAAGGATAGTTGTTTTCCTTATAGGAATAGATAGAAAGTTCATTTTTTTGGATTTGGGTGACCAAGTTTTACTCATGCTTTACTCACACGTGGACCAGGTTAATCCGTTTAATACACTTTCAGAATATCCATACCTAAATTTTTTTTATATTTAGGCATAATTTGGACGATTTTAATTTTTTAAGAAAGAACACTTTATACGTTTTGTGCGATTGGTTTTTTAAAAGAAAAATGAATGTACTCATGGTCTAAAATCTTGCATATACTCCTTTAAAACGTACTTGCTGCATATATCTATTTTAACAAAGTCCCAATTTTATTTAAGAAATAAGAGCTTCATTTCAAAATCAGTTCTGTTTTAGCAAAATGTTTTTCTTATTTGTTGAAATCATGGGTCTTAGACCAAAAAAATATTGACCGTGATTTTATTACTTAGAAAAGACGAAGTGGGTTTTAACCCAAAGAAGCAATTTTTATTTGGGTTTTCTAAAAAAACCCAAGTTGTATGGGCTCTGGCCCAAACACACCCTATTTCTAACCATTTAAAACATAGGCCCTAGCCACGTTCATTTGACCACAGATTTATGTAAAATCAAACGGGATTTTAGTCCAAAAGAGACCTTCATCATTTGTTTTCAAATACCAGACCGAATGGACTCTAGCCCAAAAAACATTTCAATAAGCATTTGTTTTCTTGAGAAAAAGGCAAGTGGGCTATGGCCCAGAAATATCAAAACTTTTTACCAAACCCAAAAACCAGAAAAGACACACTTTCAATAGTTTTTAAGAAAGAAGCTTTTTTGCCTAATCTATTTATCCTATAAATTTTCGCAAGCTGTTATACCATTTTTGTATTCCTAAAATCATTTCCGTTTATTACTTATTAAA